>NW_011361896.1:88410-95682 GCF_000735185.1 Notothenia coriiceps
ATACATTATCCATTGTTCCCCATGGAAGCTGAGATGTCAGTTTCTCGATCGTGTACCTCATTATTATGGCTCCCACTTGAGCCATCAGTCATAACACTGCCTTTTACCTCACACCAGGACAGACTACACACATAAACAACAAGATAATAAGCTGGTTAGCTTTCCCTTTGCTAAGTGGAATTTGACTTTATATAATATACAGTTATATTGGACCAATTCCTTGTGTATCTCAGCATCGGTTTAATAATTTTTTTTATTGAAAAGCATTTTACACCAATTTGTTTCTCAGGTTGTCATTGACCAATTATGTTGTAGAAGTTTGAACCTGGTACTAATAATTATGTGTGACTTTAAACAGAAATGTCTTTCATTAAATTACTCCTTACTATCTTCTAGTTAACATTCAGAGTGAGACATGGAAAATTCATAAAGGATAGATATTTGTTGATTAACTTAAAATGTTTTTCATTGTTTTTCAAAAAGGTAGAGAGAGAGGGTTTAGTTAAATAAGTATGTTGTGGATAAAATTGGTAGTGTGTATTTTTGTTGTTGTGGTTGAATAGGTCAACTATCTAGGTACTTTCCCCTATTTACCATTTCAAATATTAAGAAGAAAATAATTGGGCTGTTATCTCTGTTCAAATAACCTGATTGAGGCTCCCTCGTCTTTCTCTTGGTTTTATATAGGTTTTATTATTATTCCTTTTAAGAAATGAATTTTACACTGCAGTAAACGATAGTTTACAGGTAATTTGATGATAGTGAGACTTAGTAGGGACAATATCATTTAGTTACTACACGTCCAATACGTATCATCCCCCATAATGCATTACACTGCTTTAGACCTGCGCTCTAGCAAAATAAATTTCCAGCTTGTTGAAACTTAGGGTTCATTTGAAAGAAAATGGAACAATTGCAGATACACACACACACACACACACACACACACACACACACACACACACACACACACACACTGTCTTGCCACTTGTCAGACCCTTCGTTGTAAAGTATATTTCATCATGGCAAAGAATTACTAACACGGCAGGCGAGTGCTTTCTCTTGTTCAGTGGCCCTTGCTGTCAAAGAGAAAGATGTTTTTGCCTCTACCCGTGACAGACTCAAGTGATTTCATTTTCTCCTTGCTTGGAGTATGGGACTGCACAAAGCCTTCGGAGTCCAAAGGCTATCAGGGAAGCTGCTTTACAAAACCAGAGCTGGTTCACCAAAGACTGGGTCTGACCCTGAATGTGGATCGAATGGAGCAAAACCTCTGAACCAGTTCAGCCAGGCCACTGGAGGGGTGCTGCTCTGATCACATCACATGCTTAGTCACTGCACCCTATATCCAACACAATCGTGCACACTACTAAACACTACTGCTGTCAATACACTGCTCATACAGTGCAAACTGCTCAGATTTAAAACTCAACAGAGCATCACTCTGCAAGCTCCAGATGGATTTCCTCATCAGATAATTCTATAAATGTTTTCCAAGTTGTCAAATATAATATTTTGCTATACCCACACATATCTTATTTCACAAATACATTGAATTACTTCTGATTTATCTAACCTACAGGTCCGATCCTCATTTTATTAAAACATTTCAAACATCAGATTGGATATAGCAGGAAACCTGAAACGTTTTCATCATTATTAAATGTCATAGACCCTCATGCCATTAAGTAGGTGGCTCAGTCTTGCTAAGATACATGCAAAGTCTCGTCTGAGTTAACAACTCTGATCCACTTATTTGTCTCGGACTAACAAAGGCTGGCTAATGAAACACCTCTTATTCCCTCATGTCTCCTGTTACAAGTTGCACTTGAACACGCTGATGGGTAAAGCAAAGTAGGACTGCAAAATTGGTTTGAACTTGGTTGGTGGAATTACTCTTGACTTGAAGTTAAGTTTTAATTGCTTGGCCTTGTTGACTTGTTAATTGGATTATCAAACTTATTGACATCCCTTCCTCACTGCTTAGTTCTTGAACACATTTTCTTCACTTGTCAGTGTGCCTAGCTTGTGTACGGGATTCAGACAATTTCGGTGTTTCAAATAATTTGTTGTTTCTTTTATCATAGAGTAATGTTTTTTGTTATCTTTTGTCTCCACAGCAAAGAAGACATGTGCGACCACAGACTTTGCCTGTAAGAACGGACAGTGCGTCCCTGCTAGGTGGCGCTGTGACGGAGAACCAGAGTGTGCAGACGGTTCAGACGAGGCTGATGCAATCTGCAGTAAGTAGCTGACAAACTCAAATACAAACCAACTTTCACACATTGGACTAGTCTAGAATGTATTACCAGTTATTATGTGTGTTTGTATTTGTACGTTTCTAAAACCGTGTCACACACCAGCATGATGTAACTTGTCCGTCTTTTGTGTTTTAGCTATTGACCTGCACAAACACCTGCACGCACTCACACATTTCCTTGAGCATAAAACACTCCCAAGGTTGCTCAGTCTCAGTGTTCCAGCTTTTCTCTTCTCTAGCCACTGTGCCAACCTTCTCTTTTTGCACAATGCCTCAGAAAATTGCTTTCAGTTGCTTTATTTTTTGTTGGCTTCACTACACTCAAGGCCTCATATGGCAGGTTAGTGGGCAAGATGTTTGCTTTTTTTTCGAGAGAAGAGCTGGCTCGCAAAAGGAAGGTTTAGATATTATTATTAATTAGTGATTCCCTTAGGAATATACTTCCTGTATATTAAATCTGTAATTTCAAAGTGCATGACGTT
The DNA here is from genome assembly GCF_000735185.1 of Notothenia coriiceps. NCBI lineage: Eukaryota > Metazoa > Chordata > Actinopteri > Perciformes > Nototheniidae > Notothenia > Notothenia coriiceps. The sequence goes on from NW_011361896.1 coordinate 91,153, forward strand.
TTTTTACTTGTGTAAAAGATGCGACGAAGCAGTTATATTATTATACTGACACAGGTCTTTTCACAAAAGCTCTCCTGACATCGTAAACTTGACTTTGAACTTTGTATATTCAAGCTTCAACTTCATGGTAAAAAGGGTTTGGATAAGACACCAAAAACTTGAGTCTTCTGTGGCTTCGAAAAATATGAACTGGTTGAGAAAATACTTGAGAAATAAATGTATAAAATGTCAACTGTATGCATTGTTTTGACTCAAATGTGGGTTAAGGAGATGCTTATAATTTTGATAGAGGATTCGGTGAGTTTTGTGATATAAATTGATGATTTTTTTCTGGATTTTAGACAGGGAAGCTTAAAAAACTATGCTCTAAAAAAATGTCTTTAAATCAATGCAATGTCCTGTTGCTTTGTTAAATCATTGTATATTCTTAGGACTAAAGACTTAAGTAAGATTAAGAAACCTTGCGTAGATTGACTAAACAAAGACTTCTCATTCAGACATCTGTGTTGGCAAATTCCGCCATTGAAAACAACAAATCTGATTTATCCAGTGATGCAATCCAGGTAATATAGCGCCTACTTTAAACGTTTGAATAACATGGTGACTGTCCAGAGTTGTAAAACCCTGCCTCACACTAGTAGAAGAGCTCTATTGTGTCATAACACCAACATTGTTCTGTAGTGGCTTTGACCAGGTCTCTTGCAGAGTTTAAAAGCCTTTCATTAGTAATCAGTCAAGTTGAATGGTGCTTTGTGAAAATCACAAGCAATCATCACTTTTGAATCGAGTCGGCTCCTGAGGCAGGAGAAGAATCCAGAGATAAAGTCAAATGTATTGTCATTTCACAGGGATGAATGTCCCATCTAACCAGTGTTTCCTCCAAGATAAGTCACAGAACAGAGCAGAACTGTTGTAGAGGTCATTCTTTCCCCTTCTGTCTTATCACGGAACTTTCCATATGGCTGTATCTACAGGCCAGCAAATTTTTCCTGTTCTATTAAGATGATTTTCGAAGAGGTGATCAAAGAGCCCTTTGAAGATTCTCAAAGTAATAAGTCAGATTTTGATAGGTCAAGGACTTGTGAGTGTGGCGTATAGATGTACATATCTATAAAGGGTATGAGTGTGCATCTGCGTAAGTGTTTCTATGGTCGATGCTTGTATTAAGTATTCATCACATGGTGAATCTGTATGTCATTTAATCAGATTAGTGGATTTGTGGTTAAGTGTCATTATATCTAATCAAGGTCGGATGCTGTGAGTCCTCTAACTTTCTCTGCCACATTGATCCTCAAAGCTGCATATGGTTGTTGGCATGCAGCAGAATGTGTGCATGCTTTTCATAGAAAATAGTATAGTATATTAGATGAAAATTGCCAAAGTTAAGCCAAATGGAAAAAAAATATTCGATAAATTGAGTTATCTGTAGTCTTAAAAGTACATGTTATAAAATGATCCATTTATTTATTGTTTCCATTTACTACAAGTTTTATTGATTTCTTATAATGTACTTTTTTGTCAATGCAAAACTCAGATTAGATTTTTAAATAAAAAAGAACATTTAAACGGACTAAACATACTTTTTCATTGAGTAATTGTTTCAGCTCTATTAATAATAATAATAATAATAATAATAATAATTATTATTATTATTATTATTATTATTAATAATCCAATGAATTGAGTCCAAAACATATATATTTAAGTGGTAATCAAATGTTACAATTTTGAAAATAAATCTCAGATTGCTAACAAAGCTCTACCAAGTCATTGTTCACGGATGGTTTACCAATCCAAAATATAGTATAGTAGTAAGTTGTTTGGGATACCACAAGCTTCCAGTTCAGCTTTAGTAAGCTTGAGCATACCTTCGACTCTCCAACAAGCCTCTTCAAAGAGATAATTCCCAGCTTTGGTGTTTTGACAATGGAGCACTGTGTCACATGTCAGCCTATAATCCCTTATAGATAAAACCATGCAATGACTTTGTTTCGGACCCTTGCCATGTCCTTTCACCCTCTGTTGAACATCTCTCACATCCTGTTCTCCCTCCTCCTGGTATGTCCTCCACTTTTTAAACTGAATTCAGTTGAAGTACTGCCTTTGGTTGAATTGATTTCCCTGGGAGGTAATCAATGGGCTGATCCCTAAGACCTCTAGTAGACTGCTGATTAACTATGGACCTCCAATGATGCCTCTAAACCACAAACACACACACACACACACACACACACACACAGATAAACACAGGATCCTCAGCAGTTGTCTGTAATTACACATCTGAATATTAAACTGGGCCTAGAGGGGATTCTGGGGGAAATACTCAATCAGGTGATGCACGGAAGCATGTGTATGTCTGAACACACTGTTCTGCACAGATCGGAAGTGCAGACAGCACAAATAAACAAACAATCCACATTTTTGGATTTCATGTGGTTTATCTGATTCATCTAGTCAAACTTGAAATTGCCTCAAAAGAAAAACAACTTCAAGCTTGGATAATGTGTAAATGCAATGCCTTTTTTGGTTCCAAATTGTGTGAAATATCCGTACATTTTGAATTAAATATCGTAAAAAGCACAACATACCCACACTAACAGGTACACAATAAACACATTACTATTTCTAATTCACTATGAGATAAACTTTGCATGTTTTTGTGCTGTTGATCACAAAAAAAGCTTTGTTTTACTCTCATAAACAATTCACATCCAGATCTTAATTAATCATGTGCTTGTTACTAATTTAGGGAATTGTACCTGACGCTCAAGACCAAAAAAGAGTCATTATGGACTTTCATCGGGTCATCTGTATGTTTCTACACGTCAACTGAATGTACATAATGCCCTATGCTGTGTATGCCCATGTTCATAATCCATGTGCCAGACATCAAAAGCTCAGATTTTCTGGGTTCTAAACATTATAAAGTCGGCATCCATTTACTCTGAGTGGCATCGGAGAGATCCGGCAGTTGACAATCAGCGCTGATTAGAGGAGCTGCCTAGACACTCAGGCGTTGTTTAAACTCCATCTCTATGTGCGCACACTCTTTTGGCTCTGCTGCTGCATATCTATACTCCAGGGATTCAAAAGCGCTTTTCTAGTCACCCGAGCGTATCTGTGTAGATAAAGGTTATTGAACACCGAGCCACATATTGGACCAACATATGACAATATCCCAGCAGTCCAAGTGATGCTTCAAAATGTTAAATATAGAGAGAAAAAAGTGCTTAAGCTTTGTTTGATTTGGAGGATGTTTTATATTCATAACACAAAAGTCTTATATCATCAGTGTAAGAAATCTCATCATAACAAGTATGCTCATGTTTCATACTCAGAGGCATGCTGACAAAGGTTGTACAGAGAAGCCTTCCAACTCATTGTAAAACATAATGGAGGGAAAGACAAATACAAATGCTGAATTTGATAACTTAGATGAGATAAAACCTTCTTCTTTTGTGATATGAAACCAGTCAGATTTCCATTTATGCAGTGAAGAGCCCTGTAGTCATTACCTTATTAAAAACATATTGTATTAGTGTAAGCAGAGTCAAATTCATGTTTAAATGTTATAAAAATAGCTCTACGTCTTAGTGACTTAGGAGTTTTTACATATCGTCTGATCAGATTTCTTTACCAACTCACCAAACACCATAGGGCATTAAAACTGCAAACTTTTCTCCTTATTTAATTCCATCTGATGAAAGCCATTCATCTGAAGACAAACTGTCAAAGCAGAGCGTCTCATCACAGCAAGACTCCTCTCCCACTTTGTGGAGCCTCGATTTATGGAGCTCATATCGAATCATTACTCACATTTTTTTTTCCATATGGTAATTAAAGCAATAATGGGGGGAACATTGAAGCCAAACTATTAAAAACTGCTACTTGTCTTGGTATGTTTTAGTCAAACAGGTATTGCAACTTATGTATTATAGAGCCTCCTGAATATTTTAATATAGGAGGAAGCCTGGGGTGTTAATAATAAGCAATTGTTTTATGGTAAAACGGCCAATATGACAATATGCAACATTTGAAAGTCACACTACTGTGAAGCGAGCCGTGTTTTGACAACGAAAGTTGAAACTTGGAACTCCCTTTCATCGCTTTCTTTCCCTGCTGTCATCAGTTCCACCTGTTTCCGTCCACTGGGGTGGTCTTTTCCTTGTCCATGTTGCCGAGACAATAAGCAGGTCAGCGGATTATAGCATGGAGTCAGGAGGTTGTGCTAGTTAATTGTTTTGGAATATGAACGGGAAGGATCCATTGAGTTGCATTGTCGGATGGTTTCAATTTCATGCTTGAGGCAGTAGCAGCACAAGGCGTAATTTCCCAGGTGCCCCAGTGTGTGTGTGTGTGTGTGTGTGTGTGTGTGTGTGTGTGTGTGTGTGTGTGTGTGTGTGTGTGTGTGTGTGTGTGTGTGTGTGTGTGTGTGTGTGTGTGTGCATGTTTGCATGTTTATGTGTTTGCAGATGAAGTACTGAGAGCTAAAGAGGAGGAGGAGGAGGAGGAGGGGGAGGAGGAGGAGGA
>NW_011361896.1:95727-108227 GCF_000735185.1 Notothenia coriiceps
TCAGCATGGTCTAATTTGTGATTCTAACAGTCTGCTGATTTCCCCTCGCTGCATTGCATCTAAATCGTTTGAATATTGCATCTATAAAATATGGCGCACTGCGAGCTCCCAGCTGGCTTGTCAATCAAAATGCAGGACAAGTCTTCATGAGCAATTTGTGAACTATCGTGTAGTTGAATACATTCTGTCCTGTGGTTGTTTTCAGGGCAATCAGGGACTGCGCCAGGTGACGCCGTGGAGCTGACAGGTGAACGGTGTTGGAGCAAGCCGGGACCCAAGTAGATCTCTAAAATGCTAATCACAAACGTACTTTCTCATCATTCTAACTACCAGCATACCCGTATGGCGGCCGCCCGCAGGTGCATTTTTTCTATTATGCGGTTCTGCTGGGCAGTTAGACCAGGCAAGATTGATTACACGTTCATATCGTGTTTGCTAATATACCAATAGGCGAACGCTAGGAGCTAGAAGCGGCCCGGCCACATGTTTAATCGCACACCCAAGTGAGCTCCTTCGTTAAATACAACTACGCGCTCACTTGTTCAATATTCGGCGTTTCATCACTGTTGTTCCATATCCTCAATGCACTTGCTCGCTCCCGCTTCCCTCCTCTCTCAGGTGGAGCCCGGGCTCCGAGGGGCCACAGGATACCAGGGAGCCAGCAGAGATGGACCCCAGGACAAAAGGTGAGCATTAAACCTAAAGCATGTTCTCTTGTGCACATAACATCACATTACATTACATGTCATTTGTTAGACGCTTTTATCCAAAGCGACTAACATACATTCAGTACTGTGGACAATCCCCGCAGGAGCAAATTTGGGGTGAAGTGTCTTGCCCAGGGACACAACGACATGCTGACTGCAGCAGGGTTTGAACCTGTGACCCCCTGATCCCACCAGCAAGGCTCTATCCACTGTGCCACACGCTTCCTCATGTGACCTGATACAGTCTTCGCACCTGACCCAGCCTTTGAATAAACTGCCACAGAGGATATCATCTCTGAGTGTGCCCCACTCTGTGCATCCCAAACTCCCTCTCTCCCTCTCCTTCCTGGTGTCTGCCTCCCTCAGATGCAATCATTAGTTGAGATGTGGCACTATAGCCACTGGCGGTAGTTTTAATGCCCAATGTGTCGTCTACTAAACAACCATTAAGAGGGGCCTGTTGTAAGAAAATGGCAATTTCCTATGAGAGCGCTGGTGTCACGCTGTATTTCTTCCCCCTTTGGCACTGACTAGACTGTGCTAATGGTTCCACATTTAACAAGCCTTCTTCATCCTCACACAGCCTGAGAGAGACAGTGACACGGAGAGAGAGTATAAGTGGGAGAGAGGGCATTAACTCAAATCTCAGTCAGATAAACTGACTCCCTAGGCACTTTTGTGCAAATTAGTGGCAATAACGAAAATAAAGCTTTTATATTTTATGAAATAAGATTAATAAGGAATTGCTCCATCTGGAAAGAAAACACAAGGGAAGGCTTAAAATAACTGCATTTTTCTACATTATCTCTCAATGTCTGTACTTGCTCCTGTTGTTTCTTTAACATTTCACTGTTAAATGCCTCCACATTCGAAAACTAGAAGGAAAGATTTAAAAACAAATTGGTACTTCATTGGTGCAATTAGCCACAGTGTGATACGAGGAGTGAAGCAGGTAGGACCCAAACGCAGATAATACTGATAATACCTTTATTTTAAGGGCTCTTATCGAACATATCACATGGAAACACAAAACACTCCACGGTGAACTCAGTCACAAACAAAAGACGAACCAACACAGGAAGAGACAAGACTAAATACAGGGAGGGGTAATCACAAGACGAGAAACAGCCGGGCAGGGGAGGAGAAACACAAGGGCCACAGGTGAACACAATCAGACAACTAGACACACCAGGGAAACTAACGACGGGAGGAAAAACACAGGGAAGAGGACCAGACAATAACCCAGAAGAAAACATGACAGGGAGAACAGCAAAACACCCAAACCTAGACATAGAAACGTGACATGACATGAGAATCGTCCCACAGTGTTGTTGGGTTAGCATCCATGCCACAGCCGATGTTATTTGTCTTGACAGTAGCTTTATGAAACGCCACAAGGTACTCATAGATCAGGAGACTAATTATTGAATTCTCACTGATTAACATTTAATTTTCAAAAGTTCAGAAATGTTCATAAAACATGCTTCATAATTTGATTGCATCTTAATTTCCGTCTTCTATCTGAAAACTGTTATTGAACGTTGGTTTTCTGACACTCTTTAGGTGTTTTCTCAAGCTCCCTGCGTTTGTGTGTAATATTACTCTGCTGCATGGCTTTTATTGTGTTTTATTCGCTTCACACTACTTTCCTTTTATCTGCACCTGCTCTCTTTTTTTCTGTCCTTTCTCTTGACTTTGATGTCTTTTTTCCAGCACACTCCCCCCTCTCACTATATCAGGGCAAGAGTAATAAGAGATCAGTGTTCCAATGAAAGCCACTAATCAACACTAACCTTCATTTAAAATGTAATCTAATATTAACTAAATTTGCCCTTTCCATAAATTGGATTTTACATCTGAAGGACAAGGCGGTGGGATGGGGGGGCTGAGTAGAGTAGAGGTGGTCAAAAGTTCTCATTTAAATTTAGTGCCAAGGGGTCGACCGACCAAAGCATACCCAAAGTTTCCATTAAATTGAATGGAAGTCAACACTTTTTATCACAAATCTTATGTATTGTGCTGGTCATCCTCTATAGCTTCTGCCTATTCGGGCGGACCTACTTTCTCCTTAGAAACCAGGCAATTCCAGCGCAGATCTGCAGTCATGTGAATGCAGCTTCATATTAATATTGCGTCCAATGACATTCTATAGCCACATTTCCTTCTTAATTCAAAACAATGTAAACCACTCTCTGGTCTTTTCCAACTCCCTCTCATTCAAGAAGTGTTGGGGAATAATTCTCATAGATATCTACCTTTTGCCCTATGACGTTTATGACCAACCCTGACGTCTGTTATCTCCCTTAAGGAAGGGGCTGCTTCAGCCATATGTTGTTGTCACCAGTTTATGATCGGGAAACTCTCGGTCACAAATGGTTTATTGTTGTGGGTACACTGGAACACTTCCTTCTTGGGGTTTGTGGACTTCAAGGTGTGAAATCTTCGAGGCCATAAGCGTCAGCCGCAAGTAATTCAGTGTCCCCAGCTGTTTAGTCTATCTGGCCTAAGAATGTTGATTACTCTCTCCAAACTAGTTAAACGGTCTATCTAGAGACAGGCGCTTCAGATAAGACGTGGCAACTCTACCATGCAGTCAGAACCTCTGACTCTGGACTTGTTTTGTGAATTCTCCGGCCGAAGCTCCAAATAAACCATTGGTGTTTGACATCAGAGCTCCAGCTCTCCCCATGTCTCCTTTTGAATAAGTGACTCCTCCTGCATTGCTACACAGAAGTTTCCCCCACAAAAAGCCTACCTCATATTTACTGGCCATGCATCATCATGCTTCAGTTCATGCTCTCCGGTGTAAGGATATGCAAAGTACCACACTCATGCATTCACACATACATATATTATGCACCCATGCTTATGAACAACACACCACTGCATCATGCATACACAAATATATGTAACCACATAGTAAATACACACGAGAACACATACTCACCTTAACTCATCCATACACTGATGATGCCCATGTGCCCATACACTTATTCCATCTCCAAAATAACTCGCATGAAGTAATTGTGAGTAAGAAGTGAGAATGCTGGAAAAAAACTTATTTTCCTTTACATTGCGTGTGATGTGAGAGTTGACCCTATAAGAAGAAACAATTGTCATTGACCTGTGAAGTCAGTTCATCATGTCCTGTGGGTCCATCAAGTAGTTTTATCAATGTTCTTTACCTGACAGCTCACACTAACCCCCTGAGGCAAACTCATGTAACAAAACACGCAATCATTTCAAGGAGGAAGATCAGTATTTTTAGAACCTTTGTGAAGATAATAATAAAAACAATGCCCATACAGCTTCTTAGAGCCCAAGGTAACATCTTAACATTTCTTTTATTTCTACTAAAACCTGCAAATAATCAGTTACCAACAATATAATACAAAGAACGCTACAAATCCTCTCATCTGAGGAGTTGAAACCAAGAGAATGTCACTACAAATGCTAAACAGGTTTTTAAATAGTTGACTATTTTTCTGTAGGAACATTATCATATCATGTCAGCTCTAATATGCAATTAAGAAATATGTTATAACAATTTAGATAAAGACTATTTTTTTAAACTACCGTACTCTAAGTATTCTTTGAACATGTGGCCTGACCAGAGGTTAGGGAAATAAATAAACTAAAGGTAACTGCATTTCAAATGGTCTAAACCCTATGGAGTTGAATATAAGTTAGTGTTCGACACTCCCAGAACCATTACAATTCCTAATTTATTTTAACAAGCCTGTGAAAACAAGACCACTGTTTGAAACGAGGTTAATGAGCGTAACCATGAGTATATGAGCCACTGCAACCGATCAAACCGTTAGACTTCCAAAGTCCTTTACAAGCCGAATTGGAACACTGAAATTGCAAACAGCAAAATAATAATATACTACTAAAACCCAGTCTCTGAATGGATAACAGCGTAACCTGTGGAGATATAATGCACATAATTGTATGTTTGTGTCCTTTGGTTGTGTATTAAAGCACATTGGTGTGTGTGTGTTTGTAGAAATGTTTAAGAGATGAGTAGGTGAGTGGACAGATGAGGATTGTACTCCACTGTGTGTGTGTTCGTATGTCCTCAGGTCATCAGTAGCCCCAATTTGATCAGATTCCAACCCAATACCTCTGCGTCTCTCGCTATGCAGCTTCATCCAATTACCTTGGTCCTAGTCTGTCCCTGCACTAAAAATCTCCATCCAGTGACCAATATCTGACCCAACCTCCCCCTCTTACATCTCACTCTGTTTCCTTTTTTTGCCCTCCATTATTCCTTCCCTCTTATCCGCCTTTGTGAATATTTTATTGTTTTCTCTGTCGCATTATTCGTCCATGAATCGAGGTTAATCCAGGAAAACGTGTTTGAGGCTTGTCAATGTAAATTGCCTGGCATATATTATAAATTGTCTTAAATAAAATGGAGTAAATGTTTATGGTCCGTATAAAAACAAACTGACTCAGGCAAGTTCAAGGTTGTGTATTGATTCAAGGGATGCCTTGGCCTTGTTATTCCTGCAAAGTAGCCAAGCAATGAAAGTCTACTGTCCTCAAGCAGCCACTCCCCAATTTATGGTGCAACCTCATGGCTGAAACTTAACTTTAAGTATGCTATTTCACAGACAATCATCTTGTTATGGACCCACTGTTAGAAATAATTGATGATGTGTCAGACACATGGATGACATAAGTGCAATCTTCTCATTCTCTTACTGCACTACAAACATTAATACACTCATTATCTTGAGGCATTAGTGAAACTCATGATGTCCATGTTGATTTGTACTGTAATGATTCTTACAACTAGATTTTACAGAAGGGGAAAAAATAAGATTTTTAACCCTGCATTTGTTTTTATCGTTAAATATTGCATCTATTTAACTTTGAAGTGTGTGGAGTATTGAGTGGTATTGTAATTACACTACTGATAGTGCTTTATCAGTAGTGTGAAGAAGGCTTTTTTTTATGAAAAACAATAATATACAAAATGATAACCTCAAAAATATCTGAAGAAAGATGCACATATATAAAAGTGTAAAGACTGGAGATACCTATGTTATAAGGCACAGGCAAGGAGGGGAAGCAATTGTTGTGCGTAGCCTAACAACAAAATAACATTCCCTCATTTTATTTTACACTTATTGTCTACTTATCTAAACAAAAATGTAAATCACTTTGGGCTCTGAATAGTAATGAACATCTTGACCTGGGACCTCTAATATATGTGCGGGAAACACTGATTGAGGCAAAGAGAAAGAGAAGAACTGAATATAGATTTAATTTAGTACAAATTACTTTGAAATTCATTCTTTTATCACAGACACGTGAAGACGAATAATGTGGCAAACCAAAATGGTGTTAAACAATAATCTTGTTCTAATTGCCCAATACAGCATAATATGGAGCCAATTTGTATTCACAGCAGTGCAGAGTATTTGGGCATTCATAATATTCCACCAATGTGATGAGACACGGTTTTTGGGTGTTTGCATAAAAATACATTAAAGCATGTACATCATCAATCAGCACTGTGCTGTCAGGGCATGGGGAATTCAGTGTACCTTCAAGCATTTTAGATGCATGGCACTATAATGCTTTATGCCAGCAGAGGGTGAATCATTCATACGCTTACATTCAACATGTGCCATATTAACACATACGCTCCTCCCATGTCCCTTTGTTTTGACGTGATGTCTCACTCTGGCAGACAGTGACTTAAGAATGACTTGTATTACCTCCCAACCTTAAACACACACCTCATGATTAAAACATTACTTTAGCATTAGCCTTCGGGGCTACGAGCCGTCTGAATCAATCACCTGGGAGGCAAGCTTTGATGCTAGGCAGACGTCTTGAGAGAGGACATGGTGGCACGCTTCAATGCTCCAATCCCCTCCCTCCTTGTGAAGGGAAATTAAGAGGGTAGTTAATCAAAAGTTCATTAGCATACAGCGCCTTGCTCAGTCCACCCCTATATACCCTGCTCATAATGGCCACTTAGGCAGGCCATGTGAGAGGAATAACAAGTCTATACTATAGACAAAGGTCTGTACCAATCCTGGTTGTCGACTCGTTTGACTTAAAAGACTGCATCGTCCCCTATGTGCTAAATGAGTTTTCTCACCCTAGGACGAGCAAGGCCTATATAAATTCAGCTGCACATATTTCAAAATATTAAGGCAAAAATTGAAATTGAAATTTGTTTACATAATACATTTAATTAAAGTCAGCTTTTCAGTTTTTTCAGTGTGCACCATATCAATAGGATAATTAAATCCTCAATGACATAAGTCTTTGTATTTTTACTTGTAGCCAATGTAATGTCAGTGTGTGCCAGTTCACTTGACTTTAATTGTGGGATTTGCATAAGATCTTGGGGCTATTCAAATAAAATATGTTTAGTGAATCTGGTTTGCAGAATTCAGTTAACTTCATATCGTCAGGTCACTGTATTCATTTTTAACATAAAATCATTAGTCTGAGAGCACGGTATTGAATATTCCCTGTTTACCATGTTAAAATTATAGTTCAGTCAGTTTACCAGCATATTTTCTTAGAGCTACTCTTCTCCAACGTTATGTTACTGTTTGGTGGCTTGATTCTGCCCTGTAAAACAAAACAGAAATTCCATCAAAAGAATGTGTATGCTATCTTACTCCCCGCTACTTTCTAATTCAGTGTCATACTAACAGAACAGTCTCACATGCTGACAGGAAAATTACTGCTAACACAGGGCAACTGTGAAATAAATGTGTTGGTTACAGTATGAATGAGAAGGCACTGTGGTGAGTCTATTAGAGGTTCATGCCTGAATATGTCACAGAAATGGAAGTTAAGCCAAAAGGTGTGACCTGGTCATTAGGCGCTTTCACACCGCAGTACTTTTCCCACAAAGGTTCATGAGAACTTAGTTCATCAAAACTCTTTAGTTCTGATGAACTAAGTACAGATCGCGTTCACACCGGAATAAGTCCCTGGGGGTGGATTAGGCAAATGAAGCCGCTGACGTCACTTCTTCTTCTTCTGCTTTGGGTTTACTGGCAGGCCGCAAACAACTTCATGGCGTATACTGCCTCCCAAAATCCCCGGCCGGAAGTCCCCGGAGTTGGGGACTGGCTTATTATACATCCATGACTGGCTTCAGTAGAAATTGCTGGGACTCCCAGCAGCTTCTACTGAAGCCTTCCGAGTAAATCGCCAGAACGCCCTCATCTCCACAGCTCCCATGTTTTATTTTGTGTTGCCATAAGTTAGTCTCTCTGCGTTTCTGCGCTGGGATAATGCTAATGCTAATAATGCTAATGCGAGGATAATAAAATGGTGGCTTCACTTTTTTTGAGTGTTACGGGGCGTGGCAATCCGCCCAGCCAATCAGAAATATAGCTCTTTTCTCACAAGAGAGCCGCATGAGAGTCCCTGCTCTCTAGCAGGGACGGAAAAGGGGGTAAAAAGGTTCTCATGAACTAATTTTTGTTCCGGCTCTTTTTGGTGTGAACTCGACAATTCGGAACTATATCGGAACTAAAGTGGGAAAAGTACTCCGGTGTGAACGCGGCTATTGAGCCAATTGTGTTTATTTCTTTGCTTTACCTTGATATATCCCGGATACATTCACTAACCCTACATGCTTGGATTGGCCCTATTTCACACTCATTCGATTATGCATGCACCCACCTGGGAGCTGCCGTCTCCAACCACCATCACTTATTGCTCGCCACCAAGCAGCTCCACTGGGGTTTAGCTAGCATCAGTTCCTCAGCTGTGACCCGCTGTAGGCCTTGGCAACAAGCATGTTAGCTGGTTGCTAGCTGCCACGTTTTTGTCTCTGCGCCCCAGGAGTTTAATAAGCCATTAAATATATGTTCAATATAAAAGCTGGCTAATTGTGAATTTGGGTAACGCCTATGACTGGCAGCTGAGAATAAGAATTGTAGCTACATGTATAGATAGTTCTGGTTATGTGTTTGCCTGCCTTGTTAAGCGTGTGTACAAATGTGTTCATTAGATAAATGTGTGAGCAAAGTTGCACCACCATCATCTGAGTCACTTGTTCTATCTCTCAACATTTTTAAGCAATGCAACCTTTATAAACTTTTCTGCAATGAAAGAGGCACTTTACCTGGAATATGATCATAGAGCACAAAACTCCGCAGGCATAGATGTGTCCCCAGCTTTCTCTTGACAAGTCCATCAGCGCTGCTCAGTGCCTGCTCTGCTGCTGGATACACCTGTCAGCATAAAGTGAGAAGAGAACAAAGAGAGAGGGCAAACCTGTGCTAAGCACTGACTTTCAAAAGTCTGGGGCAAGTACATTGAATACAACGTCATTATCAACACCATTACCATCTGGATTCTCAAAGTCAGACAGGGAAACCTTGATATAAAATGTTTGAGAGGGTTTTTCTCAGATTTTGTATGCATTATGATGCTCAATTATAAATACAGAAGGGAGAAATGTGACTTGAGTTTATATTACGGGATTTTCTCTCTTTGAATGGTTTTCTTTTTCTGTGCACACTTGGTGTCTGTTGTATTGCTACTTATGTAAATGTATCTCACCTTTTTTTATTTTATACAACCTGCTCTTGTTCCTGCAAGCAGTGTAAAACACTTCACTTAGTTTGCACATACCAATTTTCTTGAATTCTCTGCAATACTCCAATATATAAATACTCAAAGCAAATATAGAATATATTACATTGGTAGAGCTGCTGATATAAAACATCCAAGCAAATAGAGAGTTGCAGAGCAGACATTTTAATAGTCACACATTATTACTTGAACTTATAATGATAAGAAATTGGAAAGTCCATTTCAATTAGTGAACATTGTTATCCTAGGGATGAAAATCATCTGATTGAGTTTTTTATTATTAATGTCAATGGAGTGTCTTTTCTTGCTTGTCTGTATTTAGTCATTTGATTGGCAGCTGTTCCATGACTCCGCCCTTCTTGACTACCGGGGCCTGAAATGGTCAGTCCGACAAATTACATCCTTTTAACCCAACTGTCAATCACACACTTAGTGGACTTACCCCCTAGGGGGGTGTATTTCTGTATGGGTTTGTATGAGAAAGTCTCGGACAGTAGCCCTTGGACTCTGCTGATCCACACAAACTGAGATTCATTAAATAATGTACATCAGACTAGTATTGATATTAAAGTATCTCCAGTACACACACCAACACACATTGAAATTGATTGAACAGTAAGCCAGATTCACAGGCCTCCTTCCTCCCATTAACACAAACAGAGGTCTTCAAAAAGATCAACCTGCACAAAGAAAGGAGGAATTCAGACCACAAACCTGTCCAGTTCCATTGACAAATAAAATACCAGTAGCCCCATTTTAAATGATGTAGAACCCGGCAATGTAGACTACACCGTTGGAGAAAATGCTGACAATCACTACCGGCAAGGCTTAAACCCCCAGAGTCCATCCATGAGGGGCAGCATTCGAATGGCAGCAATTTATTCAGTAGTCTACTACTAAAATAAAAAAATAGGTGGAAAAAAATACGAGATTAATAAATAGGGAATGAGACTTAAATAGGCAAATCCCATAGGTACTATTGATCTGTGGCACAAAACACACACACGCACACAAACACTCAGGCTTGTTGCCAAAAAGCATGCTCGTGGTCAAATATGTATAATTGATTGAGTTGAGTTTGACAAGGCACTGTAATGTAATCTGGGGCTAGAGTCCCTATGGTGTGTGAGTGTGTGTGAGAGATTGAACAGGGAGGCGGGGGTAAGCGGGGGATCGAGGCGGGGTGTAGTGGTGTGCAGGAAGAAGAAGGGACACGCTTTTGCTTTGGGGACTCAGTGTAAATTTGATGTATTGGACGGCTACATTTGTCTTGCCTGTACAGTACCAACCCCACGAGCTACACATGTAGGAACAATGGCCTTCTCTACTGTAATGGGCTTTTACCAACAGGGACCACTTCCTCACTCACACACAGTTTCTTTGCATGTGTGTGTGCATGTTTGACAAACTGTAACGAGTACTTTTTCACTTCATTCACTTCAACATCTGATGTTTGTGCCATTTGATGATTTTCTAAATGTCTTAGTAATTTTATCTAAAAACCGTCAGTGGCAGGTCCTCAATGAAAACAGATATTTTGACAATGTCACATCAAAATAATGAATTGGTAAAATAATTTATACCGAAAACAAGCAGCTCTAGTTTATACGGGCTGCAAGTTCATAGTGCCTGTATTTTCCACGTCTGATTCAAGTTTATTTTATTTTCGTTTGTGTACTGTGTGTTGTGTTTACTGGCTGTGTGACTGCCTGACAGTATGGCTGCTTCTTTGTACCTCTGTCACTATGTGTCTGGTTTAATTACAGGCCTTTGCAGGAGAATCGATAGGAGCAACAAGATAACTAAGTTATCAAACTGTTTCATTGACTGGCTGTCCCTTCTCTCTCTATCTTTTGCCTCCTCTCTATTTTGTTTCTCATTTCACTCTGCCTGTCTTCATTCTCTATTCTCTGTTCTCCTTCCCTTCCATTCATTTTCTTCAACTTCTTCATCTGCTATCCATTTTCCTTTTCCTTTCCCTATCTCCCCCCTCTGTCTCCCTCGCTGTGTTTCACCTACCCCCTCACAACAGGCCGACAGACCTGTCCACCGGAGAAGTTTGATTGCGGAGGTGCTGCCAGCAAATGTGTTTCGTTGTCATGGCGATGCGACGGGGAGAGGGACTGTGAGAACGGAGCAGATGAGGAGCAGTGCGCTGCAGGTACGTTCCAGGGGGGCGGTGGAAATGTGGGATGTGATGGGAGAAAACTGGGGCAAGTTACACAATTACTATGATCTGTAGAGCTTTTATCCTTGTATCTGCGGAACTAAACATGAATGGACTTATGGACTTTATTTTATAATGCTTGACGCCTTTCAATAGCTAATTCCGTTTTGTTTTTTTCAATTCAAGTTTATATAGCGGCTACAGATCCTACTTCTCTTTCACCGTGAAAAAAGATGGATATTTTTGAAAGAATCCAAAACAGCAGAGGTGGAAAAAAAACTGAGATCTGAAAACCAAAGAGAAAGAGAGGGAAAACAGGTTTTGATTACAATAACGACAATCTGATCTAAAATAATGTTTCACAAATTCACAAACTTTTGGCTATGTGAGGAATATATTTTTTTGAACCACATAATGATTCAGTTAATCTGGTCAACTGGGAACATTTTAAAGTCAACGTCAAAGCTGCCATACAAAGTCAAATGTTTCATCTCTTCATTTATTTATATATTTTTTCTGTCTTATGTGTCTAGAGATGTCGAACATAATCGGTTTTTCTTCCCCTTACTCATGTCCTTGCTCTTGTCTGTTGCTTGATGGTCTGGAAAGTTGGAGAAGCAGGTCACTATGCAGACTTCAGGGAATTGGTGGGATGTTAAAGAAGGGAAAACCACATATCTCTCTTCAAAGTGTCTTTCAAGACATTCAGCTCTTTAGATGTCATATTCCAGAGTATGATATCTCAAATGCTCATACACAAATCTTAGCTTGCATTATAGGAAATCTATAGAATTACTTTGTGAACAAACCGCAGACACACAAACATCCATCATCTGCAACACCCTCTCACTTTCCATAGTAATACACATTCACACACATTATAGAGCCTAAATCTTCTTGCTCTTGGCTAAAAGGGCACTCAATAGCAAAACGTGCATTGAGTTTCAGTGTACATGGGTTCCATGGCATTATGGAATTCCAACCTTTATCACAAAAATACACACGCACACAAACTTTTTTTATTTACTAAGTAGTGA
>NW_011361896.1:110249-130508 GCF_000735185.1 Notothenia coriiceps
CGTGTGTGTGTGTGTGTGTGTGTGTGTGTGTTATTGGAGTCCTGCAGTTGTAATAACCCGCTAAGATAAGCTTTTGATCTATCATTTAAAGATGAAGGTGGTAGTGTTGAATATTAAATGTACCTGATCCATGGAAAAGGACCCGTGTTATCTGAGTTCACACATGAAAGTCCCCTTAAAAAGTCCACACAATGGATCCATTAGCTCTGTTTTATTTCCTTTATATCCAAGTTTAAAGGTCCCATGTCATGGCCATTTCTACTGATCATAATTCCATTGTTGAGGTGTACTAGAATATCTTTATATTGTGCAATTTTCCAAACTCACATTGGTTTCTCATACAGCATCTCTGTATAGTATATATATTCAGTCTCTGTCCTAAACGGCATGTTGGAGCTCCTGTTGGAGTTAGAGTTTTACTCGCTATAGGGTGTACTTTGAGGGTTTTTGACTCTGCAGACCGTTTACCTGCAAAAAAAGCTACATTAACACACAAGGGGACGGGTAATAACCAGAAAAGGATGACATGGGACCTTTAAGTGCATTTTCAGTAATCTGTACAATAATAATAAGAAAAAACTTTCAGCCAAACTGATACATTTTATGTCTTTTAAATGAAGCAAGTTCTTTTGTGCTTTTCTACAAATGTGTTATTCGTCCATCTTTCAGTTATAGCAGTGGTCATCAGTGAAAGGCTATTCAAATGTATTTTAACAACATATCAATGCAGTTAAATGTATATGTTTTATAAATATTTTTTAAATGGTCAAGACATAGTTTTCCCTCAGGGTTTTTTCTTTGTTCATTTTTATTAAATGCTGTTTTAATTCACAGTGATGTACCTAAGTCAAATTAGATTTGCCTTGATATTACACTATGACAAGAGTAATTCTAAAAAGGTAATCTAGTTTAGTTTACACCAATAAAGCACAATAGTGAAGCTCAGTCAAAGAAAAAATAATAATAATATGATTTTTACCGAATGAGAAACAAACAGCACGTTATAAAAAAGATGATTTATCAGGAGTTTCAATCTACCGTCTTTTTCTCCTGTCACTGAGGGTAGCACAAAACCTAATCATGCTGTTGCTATTTCATGTATTATTCTTGCAAAATAGATTTTCTCTCAATGTTACGGACATAACAAAGAAACTAAAAGAATATTTTATCTACAGATAACAAAGCACAGCTTCGTGACAAAGCAGTCTGGAAACAGTCGGGAGCAGAATGCTGTATGAATAGCTCAGCCAGCAGGGCTTTGTGGTAATGCCTACATTTCTGCAGCGCACGCTAACAATCAGGACTATCAGTAATAAGCAGTCATCTCTAAAAGGTCTGTGGAAGTACAACAGAAATAATTGGTGAAAAAATAAGACATATGCAGTGGTCGCTGGGAGCTTGTGTGTTTTTCGATGAATAGTTTCATAAATGATGTTAAATCTATAATGTTCAGTCTGCAGTAGAAAGTGTGTACAAACAATGTTATACATCCACAAACACACACACATTCATTCTATTATCTTACCCCTAAAAAACTGATTTCCTTGTTTTAATCTGCAGCTTGAACCCCTGCCCCCTTCAAATCCACCCTCTTCCTCCACCTCTGATCTCCTCCCTCCCTCCCTCCCACAGCAGCTACAATTTGAGAACAGCTAGCGTTAATTAGGGCTGCTAATTGAGCATATCCAAATGTTGAATAAAACATGGATTCAGAAGAGAGCTTCTTTATTACATTTAGGGAAGGTCTCTGAAGAAAGTTTACAAGCCTTTAATTTATGTTAATGTAAAATTGCGTACGTTGAGGGCACTCTGCCACTGCTAGCTCTGTTTTTGCATGCTTCAGGGTTAGTTTGCGTAGGTTAAACATAATTTTTGTATGTCTGCGTAAGGCGGTGCTTTGTGGCTAATGGCCTCTCTTTACTTTGCTGAATACTAATTGTGCCTTTTCTTCTCGTATTAAGTGAAGATTTTGAAGCAAAGCATCATTGAAAAGTGTTCTTTACCTGTTCACTAATCAACTTTTAATTTCAACCAATTGGACTGTTTAAATTATTGCAGCGTGTGTGTGTGTGTGTGTGTGTGTGTGTGTGTGTGTGTGTGTGTGTGTGTGTGTGTGTGTGTGTGTGTGTGTGTGTGTGTGTGTGTGTGTGTGTGTGTGTGTTGAGGTGCTGATCCAGCATGATTAAGGTTGATTACCAGAGGAGTTTACATTTACACAAACCTAATGAGATCACGCACGCCTAAATGAGAACAGGCACAGGGAGTTTCCCTTTGCCTCTCAATGCATCACAGATTCCTGTTAATAGAAACTACAGGATGCTTATCAAGAGGTTGAGTTCATTAAATCATCTACAATTGAGGGGATGAATTTCCCAACATGTTAATTAAAGTGTGTTTGCTTCTATCATTGCGTCCTGGGAAAAGGTTGTCTCCTCTCTGTCAACTCTCGTAGTACTTTCATTTTATGTCTGCTAAACCAGCGCTAGCATTAGCTTAGCGCTATCTCATTCAAGAAGGCTATTTTTGGTCCTTAGAGAGCTATGAAAATGCTGTCAACATGTCAAAGTGGCCAGTCAGTACACACTCATCATAGAGAGAGAGGGGGACCGGAAACAGAGAGACAGCAGTCAGAGAGGCTCCTGAGGGCCCATGGGACCTGTTGCTCTTTTCACACGAGCCTGAGCTGCTGTGTTACATTACAAGCCGCCCGATCAATGCCCACATGGGTTATGTTAATTGGTGTTTTGTAGCAGGGCAGAGAGGTGCGGAGGAGGGAGACATTGTGTGTGCGTGTGCTGCATACATGCCAACCTTTCCAAATCCAAAAGAGGTAGGTTTGCGCACTGCAAATGTGCACGCCCAAATTAGGTAATCAGAAGAAATGGAACCCCAGTTCCATGACTAACCATGTATTTAACATATATTACATAATTTTATGCATTTTTCAGAAAAGTGGTAGTTTGGTAAACAGTGACATCAACGACATGTTTGGTCTGTAAAATGCCCGAAAAGTAAAAGAATGGGAGATAAATATCCCAAAGTCTCCACATTTTATTATATTTTTAATGTGTTTCTGGTCCTCTTTCCGTTGAGACAGTGATGAAGGATGTGTCAGGATGTAGAACTCTTGTGTGTACATTGGATAAAGCCAGGTTCCTATTCTTGTTTCATGTTGTTGACATATTAGAGTCAAAGGTTTGCACAGAGCGAAATATCTTTGTGTTGCGCCATAAATCTGAAAATACTGCATTAAAAAAGTCATTTCCTGCATTTTTATACTGATAAAGTGTGATATAAATAATGTTTGGTGTTGAAAATGTCAGAAAAAGTGAAAGAATGGGAGATAAATATCCCCAAATCTCAAAATGGTATTACATTTTTTGTATGTTTGTGGTCCTCTTTCAGTTGAGACACTGTAGGTGAAGGATGCTTCAGGAAAAGACCAAACACTGGATGTCTTTCAGTCGCCAACATGTGTTTTCGAGACACTGATATTAACGGGGAAACCCTGCAGGACTCAAATGCTTCGTCTCTGTTCCCCTAACTCATTTGGGAGTGATTACCCATCAGCCCCGGGGGGTAACGCTGCCTCTCCACGTTGTTTCTGTTTCAAAAACACAGAGGACTGTTTGTATGATGGGATCACAGACACGCTGCAAAAGGTGTCCGCCAAAAGTCGAGTCCAGTGTCTATGTAGTGTCATTTTTATTTGTTATAGTTTGGGAAGATTGAAAATCGGTAGGGTAAGTCGGTAGGCGGTACAAACATGTCAAAAGCGGTAGGCTACCGCCCAAATCGGTAGGGTTGGTAGGTATGTGTGCTGTATATGTGTTATTCTGGTAGGAAGTATAAAGAGGGGAGTAAATACAGTGGCACGTGTTAAGCGTTTGTACATAAGGATACAAGTATCTGTGTCGAAGTGCTTTCTACCTGAAGTAAACAACCTTAAGTGAACATAGTGAGGCACAAATTGTACACACATGAACCCCACATCCCTTCCTCCGGGTATCTACACACATTCAATATATAACCTGTTAAGTCCAGCTAGCTCTAGGCTCTAGAACACAGAAGAGTGTATCTACATAAAGATACAGTACCGCATGCAATGCATTTGTGTAAAACATTTGCAAAGTGTGGTTTTGCCTCTTTTATCATGCTTCACCCACATTTCCACTAGAAGAGGTAACTGCATAGACAGAGTGGTAGCCTCTCGCCTCAGTTTCTCCCCATTATGTTCTCCTTCATTTATAATCCTCTGAATGCTCTCACTCTGTGCGTAGGTGTAATGTAATAGAGCACCGGCACACAAACAGCCTCGCTGCGCACCTAGAGGCGTTTGCACTTGCTTCAGGCACACCGCTTTCTTCCAATGATAGCTTAAAGAACATTACTCACTCCTCTTTCACCCCCAACACACACACACAGACACACTCGCTCACACACACACACACACACACACACACACACACACACACACACACACACACACACACACACACACACACACTCTCAGAATCCTGCAGAGATGGCTGGTAAGCTGCTTGTGTTACTACTACTTTGCTCCTGACCTAAGGGGAATAAAACTGAACATAGAAAGTCGGAAAGGAAGACTCTTATAAATGTGCAGCTTTCCTGGCCAGTAACCTATAAACTCTACCAAACTACAGGCTAGTGAGTTTTCTAAAAGCCTTCGCCCAAAGTTTGTTTTAGAGCAGATTTGTTAGATTAGCCTCTTTGAAAGATGAGAAATTCATTCTATATTTTATATTTGTATTGTGACCTAAAAGGCTATTAGCTGCCAGGTACTGTACTAAAGGTTATCCTTGTTTTATATCATTATTCTGTATGTCTGAAGTGGTGAGTTTTTCAAATCCTCACAAAACAATAGTATGTGTACCAATAAGTTGAGAAACCTCTGTGGGATATTTTTATTCGGGCTAATGACACAACACTATCTACAATTCACTTGAGGGGCACAGCCAGGCGTTGCTATGTGTCTCAACGCGTTGTAATATCCAAAATATCCAAAAAGAATGATGAGGCTATCTCAGACGGTAATCATGTCATTATCATGCGTGGTCAAATGCAGGATTACATGTTTACTGTTTGAAATGTGATCAACACACTACATCACAATGACCTATTTTTAATGTATTCATAGATTTTCTACCTTACAATTATGGGAGTGAATGCAATTATTTTCAAGACAGGCATGCAAAATGTGTGTGTTGATGTATGTGTGTGTTGTGTGTGCATGGTGGTGGGGGATGGGGGTACTGGTAAGATTGAACGACTGAGTGGAGCCACAAAAGATGGAGTGATGCCCATGTCACACTTTACATGTAATGGCCTAAATGATATGAAATGTTTTTTGACCAATGGCATCCCTAACACACACTATGTCAAACACACACCCACATGTTTATATAGTGACACAAATGGACATTTATCACACACATGCAGACACACAATCTTATGAGATTGCTGCTGAGGCATTTCATATTCCAGTCTGAGCTGCTGTCAGATGGCATAGTGATTGAGCTATTGAAATATCCTGCTCTATTCTGGATATCGCTTGTGTGTGCGTAAACGTCCGCGTGTGTTTGTGTGTGTGCGTGCAATCCCAGTAGTCCCCGCTCATGATGAAGGTGGTTAAGAGGAAGTCTCTCCCTGGTGTATATCAATCAAGTTGAACAGAGAGTTTGGCTCGCAGTGAATTTTGTGCCATTTTTCTCTTCATCTTTGCTGTCATTTCACGTAGATTCCCTGGGCTCTCCTGCCGCACTACATTGAGGTCTTATTTTCAGCAGCTTTCAACACTCAGTTTGACACATTTTCATTCTGAGAAAATACAATCTAACCTTGAAAACGAAATGCTGTATTGGTATTCTTTTCGTGTTCGTTATTATTTAAGTCAAGCACTTGCACGCTAGGGTCAGAAATCACAAAAGTGAAAACTGTTGTATAAGTCTAGATTGAGCCTGATATTGACATTAGTTTGAGCTCTTAACAGATGAAGAGAGGTTTTCTCCATTACCTTTAGATCCCTAAGGAAAAGGCTTTGTTTCTATAAAAGAAGTTATTATATTTCACTGGCTAAAAAAAAAAATGTTTTTCTTATATTACACATTTCTGCAATACGTCATTTGTAGGGTGCAAAATATCCGCATCTGCTCCAACATCTTGTTTCATATTTCTGCTTTTTATTTTAATCTTTTTCACATTAGCTTACCAAATGAGATGACTGGCATGTTAGATGACGGTTTCTAGCAGTGCTCCGAACATGACATGCCGGCTCCTTGCCTGGTGAAAACCCAATTTCGCTGTTGAAAAGGGATTTTCTTTTCCTTTGGAGGCTGCCTTCTGTTTGTCAGTCAGTGATAAATCTATTCAGAATGTCATCCGTCTATCTATTCCATTCCAGGACAAGAAGATCACTTTTATGTTACAGCAAGTCGAAGAGCAGGGCTTTGTGTGTGTGTGTGTGTGTGTGTGTGTGTGTGTGTGTGTGTGTGTGTGTGTGTGTGTGTGTGTGTGTGTGTGTGTGTGTGTGTGTGTGTGTGTGTGTGTGTTCAAAGGTCTAATGTAGCCAGAGCACTGATAAACACTGTGAGAGCCCTGAAGAGGGACTGCATGTCAAGTTATCTATGTCTGTTTTTACACAGACTTACACTCACGCAAACTCAAGGCCCCTGTGGCTCTTCTGCAGAACGTGTTGCATCAAAAGTATGATCTAAAACGGCCCCTCCCTGCTCAGCTCCTCAGTGTTCAGTCCCCATCAGAAGTGGTAGGCCTACATTTCTAGACATTTGCAACTCACTACCATCTTGTTACAGTTGCCTGGATTTCAGCTCCTCTGGCACTTTCTCTGATGGTTTGCTGTTTTAATGATATCAAGGCTAATGGTGCTTGATACATAGCAAATGCTACATTAGCCAAATGTCATAAAAATACTGACTCAATACATAAAGATGTGTCAGAGCGCCGGCGAGAGTTGGAGTGCAAGGAAATGATAGTCATTTCTACATTACTTGGGTAACCCTTTATATGACTACCATGACTATAATGCATCATAAACTTACTTAAAATCATTATAACAATGCTTTATAATGTGCTATGATTATTGTTATAAGGCATTATGAATATTTAGAAGTGCTTAAACTATAGTCATACTTGTCATTACCAAATGATAAGTATATTTTATAAAGCATAGACAATTGCAGTCATTGAAAGTGTTACTTTATAGGGTGAGGGTTAGGGTTAGGGTTAACCCTAACCCTAACCCTAATTGGCACTTTGTTTACAGATACCTAAAAAGAGGTGTTAGGTAGCTGCACACTGATTTTATAATTAACTTTATTCCTGTATATATACTGTACATTATTTGTGGAGGAGGTGAAGTAGGTCAGCCATCATTAGTGAGATCTTGACAGAGAGCATGTTTACCGTTTAGGAAACAATGCTGCATTGCACCGTCAGTTTCAATTCATTAGTCACTGTACATTAAAAGTATAGATTGATATGAAAGAGAGATGGATACAGAGATTTATTGATTTTGTTACATCCGGAGCAGGTTGTCATGCAGGGACCTAACTGACTGAAAGCGATAATAGTTTGCCTCCTCCACTGCTCGAGCTGTTATTGTATCTTTTACAAATGTTCTTTTGTTGCATTTAGCTTCTTCGGATAAAAGAAAGTCTGTTTGTTTTTCCGAGTGTATGACATTTTACCTTTGTTTTTGGTGTTCATGCTTTATAAGGTTAGGGTCTCAATAGAGAATACACTTTGCAAAGCAACAGGTCATGCACTAACACTGATCTCAAATTACCTTCAAACCAGAAAACTCTGAAGAACCCCCTCGGTCTAGTGCTGAGCTTTATGTGTAAATACTGTTTTGAGGCACTGGGTTCTTGTCCTGCACAGCCCTGATGGAAACACACTCTGAAGGGTTGGCTGTGGTTCGGGCTCGTATGTTTTTAAAGAAATGGTGAATAATTGAACAGAAACTTTCCCTCCTCTTTAATTTTTTTTCTTCCCATCAATCGTAATGAAAATATACAGTGATTTGTTTGCGATTGTTTATCTGACAGTTCAAGCCATGCTTGACTCAACCCATTTGTTTTTTATTGATGCTCTTTTGTGAAAGATAAGGCATACATATTGATATTGATGAGATGTACATGATAGTTGTCTTTTATATAAGGCTCATTCAGCAAACTTTCCGCTAAAATGCCTTCAGCTGTTACAGTCTGTTTTTATGTGCAGATTGTAAAGTGGACGTGTATTTGTTTCCGGTTAAATGCTGCATTGGAAAATGGTGGTGAATATCACTGAGCAATTTATATTTACGATCGTTAGAGCTGATCTGTGATCTTCAAGTTGCTTTCCCGCCCGCACACCTGGTGGACAAAGGTTTGTGAAAAGCATGTGTATGTCGGGGAAATTATGTGTATGCTTGTGCACAGGTGTAGTTGAACCCACACCATGGCTGGGTGGCTGACATGTTAGAACAGAGTCTGATTGGATTCCACGCTCCAGAAACATTAAACCCAGCGTTTCGAAGGGAGGTTGAAGTGAAGTGTGTGTTCATGTGTGTTCCTGCGCATTGCATGAGTTAGAATACTTGGTTGAGCACTATAATGGAACTAGTCAACACATGTATAATTGTTTGTGCCTTTTCAAGTGTGTTCCGAGAATATCATCTATTTCTGTATGTGTGTGTTTGTGTGCAAAGGCACTTCCTTTGGACGAGGCCATGCTGGAAGAGAGTTCAATTATCCTTCAGATCAAGGTCATTGAGCTGTGCCCTATCTCAGTGCTCGATCTATTAGCTGTCCCCTGTAGGGTCTAGGTATGGATGGATGGATGGAAAGCTTCGACCCCGACTTAAACCCAATCCCCTGCCGGTTGGGGAAGTTACTGCCAAGATGTAATCAGATTACCGATTACCTGTTTAAATTTGTAATTGGTTGTTTATTCCATTGGATGGATGTGTTTAATTTACTGTGGGGATTCCAGCTCAGTCAAATAGCCTTATTCATCTCAACATTTATTTATTGGTTGAATTTAGTAGGATCTTTTTTTTTTACCATTATAGCATGCAATACATTTACAGTGTTTTTAATCCCACTATATCTAATCTATAACCTTTCGCATCATACCATCGATCTTTTCCGCCGTTATCTGCTATACAATCTGCCCACTTGCTGTTGCCTGGGATAGGTCCCTTATGGTGGGAAAGGACATTTGTACTCTCGTTCTATCAAAAGATCTACCGCCCTTGGTGCTCCTCCGAGAACCTGTCTCCTTAAAACCTTTACCTTGTCTGTTTCTGAGGATTGGTTTTGGCCTCTGTTAATCGAGACACCGCTTTTACTGACTGATCTGCGAAAGTCCTCTCGGCGTGTGTCAGCTTTGAAGTAGCCAGGTGATAGGATCAAGGGATTGAAGTAACACACAGCTGATTTGAGCCTATACACTGTGGGGAGTCCCTGAAAAATGGTATAGAACAGAACAGTTTATGGTCTGATACATGTCAAATATTGTATTTTAGGTCAATAATATAAGTACTTCAGAAAGCAATATTGCAAATCTGCTCATCTTATATCTTGAAATACTTTTTCTGGATTACCTTCAAGCAGAAATAAAAGGGAAATTGCTTTTTGTCAAAGACAGGACCATTTTTCTTTCTACTTTTGTCCAGCACAAACGGCACTCAAATGTTTTATAGTTTATTGTAATGATAGTCAATAGAAGAAGTTAATGGCCTAAATATCTGGTTCAGTGGACCCACAGAAAAGAAATAACTGAATTGCAGCAGACAGGTGGCATTTTATTCTCTGAAAACCAAAATCTACAGTTTTATGGTATCATATAGTTAAACATTACGCCATTACCAATACCAGTGATCATAGATACAGCACACAGCAATGATCGTTTAAACTATTCAACTTGGTTGTCATTTAAATCAGTGCTTTTAGCAATAATTAGTACTGATTCCTTATTGGTAAAGGATCAGATGTAAACTCATAAATCACTCTTCACTTGTCTGTTTATTAATACAAAATAATGATTCATCAGAAACTCATAGTAACATAGATACATAGTGCTATTTTAGAAAAAGCTGATTCCTACCACAATCTGACTTTTGTTTACCGACAGTATGTTTGGTAAACTAAAGCTACATTTTTGCTTTTTGTCACCAGATTGACCAGGCTTCAATGTTTTTGTATCGGCATGACAGTCACGAATGAATTAGTTGAGATTTATCCACGGATCTAGGGATAGGGGTAGAACCTAAAGAGAATAGACGCCCTCCCAAACCTCCTATATGGATTTTGTGAAAGAATGGGTTTAATACCACCTTTGTTGTAGCAATCCCAAGCTAAATCTGTTTTATTGTATCCATGGGACATAACATTCGATGACATTTAAGCCCTCTGTCTGTTCCTGTAGTGGAAATAAAGCTATTGAAAGCAAACTATCTGTTTTGTAGCTCAATATCCCAGTGGGAACCATACTAACACATTTCTTATTCCAGCCTTAAAGTTTACAGCTAGCACACCTGGTTGACCAAGCTCCCTGCCTTAATCTAAAACTCTTTAAAGCTTAAAAAAAACACAATGTTTAGTCTAACTACCAGCCCCTCATCACCCTCTGGAATACAACTACATATTTTTATGATTTTCATAAACAAAAAGCCTATGGCTGTTAGAACAGAAAGTTTTAAAAATAATCGCTTTTTAACTTTGCCCCGTATTTGTTTGCACAAGCACCCTACATGACCCCCAAACCACCTGAGCTTCTGCTGGGATGCTGCTGATGTTGTTGATGTGCTCATGTTAATTAAATTACTTAGATCTGAGTGGGGATGATTAGCATGCTAGCAGTAATAGCTAGCAGGGAATCCAATAGCCTATTATCATAATGAGTCCCTCTGGCGCGCTGTGTGGGTAGGTGGAGGAGAAAGAAAGTGAAGCGCTTATATTTGTTGCCCAGAGATAAGTAACATCAAATGACAAGAGTTTTTTTAAGCATAATACATGATTTAAATTGATTTGTCCAACCTGACTGCAATTAGATACTGTCACTGCTGGGATATGGCAAAGAGGAAACATGCAGTTTGCCAGTAAAACCAAAGAACACACTCTGCACTGCGGCAGGCACCTGCAGCTGTGCCTCCTCTCTGCTCATTATACACCTGCTTCCACATTCTGGACTTCTGCTGCACATATGCTCACGACCTTGTGCTTAATATGGTTCAATGCAGCGTTTCTTTTTTGGGTTTCAGTGCATTTATGTTTAAAGAGTTGGGAATTTGTTGTTGCAGTTGAAACAATTTATTTCATTTAATAACCTTTTTATGTTTTATTGAATTTATTTCCCCTGACTCTATCTCGTTGTACATCTGTTACTGCATATCCTCCTTTACTGTCCAACTTCCAAGGCCTGAGTGCTTTAAAAAGATGCTCCACAGCACCATGCAGAGTCACCAGTTTGTCTTAAGTTCATACTCCTTATTTTACTCTCACCAGAAAGCAAAAGCCCCAGAGAAAAGAAGGAACATCTCTATTTGCCCTCTGCTCATTACGTTTTTACAACATTTATATTTCACCCCATCGCCAGATAACCGATAAAAAGTTATTTCAGCACACATTCCTACTCCCCCACAAAGTTTGAATATATGCAGTGTTAAGTTAACTATATCTGTCCTCTGACTCACATTCTCTCACATCTACTCCCTACCCACTAATGTCTGCTTCCAAAATAAGTTGAAGTGGATGTCGTTTTATGGCAGCTCAATCCAGTTTGAGAGAATAATGGGATTTAAAGTACATTTTATATAACCGCTTGTGTCTTTCTTCCATTCCGCCTGTCCCATTCTTCCCCTAGATGCCAAGGCTTGCCCCTCCAAAGACTTCCAGTGCCGTAATGGGAAGTGCGTGGCACCGATCTTTGTGTGTGATGGCGACGATGACTGTGGGGACGCCAGCGATGAGGAGAAATGCAAGGCTCCCACCTGCGGCCAGCACGAGTTCCGCTGCAATGACTCCGAGTGCATCCCCGCCCTGTGGAGCTGCGACGGAGACCCCGACTGCAAGGACAAGTCGGACGAGTCCATGGAGCGCTGCAGCCGGAGGACGGAGCCCCAGAAACCTCGCTGCCCGGTGGGAGAGTTCCAGTGTGGGAGCGGGGAGTGTGTCCACATGAACTGGAAGTGTGACGGAGATGCAGACTGCAAGGATAAATCTGATGAAGCAAACTGTGGTAAGTCATCTGTGGATATGTTGTATTAATGTGTATGGAGTAGTTGGATAAATGAGTAAATACACTCCTTAAGGATAATGCTACTTTCGTTTGAACTATAATCAGGATAAACCCTCTAATTATCATAAATCCTATCACCCAGTAGCATAACCCCTCGCATTGAACACCAATGTCTTGTTTTCCGAACACTAAAGAAAAATAATAATTAGAGCAAAACAAACTTCTTTTTTTTTTTTTTTTTCTGAACAACTGCACGACTTTATTCAATCCAGTCATGTACCTTGACCAGGAAGCAGCTTTGCCACTGATTTACATTTACAGTCATTGTTATGAATGTGTCATATAATCGCTATGGTTCTTTAAGGTAATGTATCTGTTATATGACTCAATGGCGTCACTCAGCACTTGTTTGGAGGGTGAATTCATTGTTGATTGTTTTATTTTTATATTAATTTAATGGTAAATTAAAAAAGTTAATTCCAGCTTTAGGCTTTAATAAAGGCATTTAATGCATGCATGTTGTGGAACAATGGTTGTGGCTCTCCACTACTGAAGGCTTTTACTTCAAAGGCTGACATGTCATGTGTCGTGAACAAAGACTACGAGACAAATCATGTTGTGCCACCAAATGTTTGAAGGACGATCAAGGCTTCAACTTTATAATGATGAGTGTGTTGCAACTTTGTGATCTGTGGAAGCAGAAGGAGAAACTCTGTGTGTGTGTGTGTGTGTGTGTGTGTGTGTGTGTGTGTGTGTGTGTGTGTGTGTGTGTGTGTGTGTGTGTGTGTGTGTGGTGAAGGTCCTCCATGAAGTAAGACCCCCATCTGGTGTCCTCTTCACACACCCACACACCACACACCACTCAGGGAGATGACAGCAGCCTCGCACATGCGACATGATACACTGACGCACACACACACACACACACACACACACTCACACAAACACACACACTCACACTCACACTCAAACGCACAAACACATGTTGATACCTGTGCTCACAAATACAGTCCCAGACAGCAGATTCTCATGCACTTGCAAATAATGAAATAATATTGCAATCATAGGCACTCCAGTCTGCTGTAGTCACTTCAAAGTGAATTACCATACAGTAAATACCGCAGAAAAAGAAACTGTGACAAAGTATAGACCACTGCACATACAGTGTCATAGTCATCTTTAAAACCCTGCCATCTCTCAATCATATGGTAACAACAGGTTATTTTATATTATTATCTTTGAGGTTCAAACTACTATTTAGGTATGCACTGAATGAAATGCAGTTTTTTTTCGTGTGAATAATGACTTCAAATTCAAATGTAATTATAGTAAACTATCCTGGTTATCAGCTGGTTATTCTTAGTTCTACCTATTGCCAAATATGTGAATTTGATAAACGACTATTGATTGGTTTCCTGAAATAACTGATCTTCTTAAGGTTTTCTTTTCCCTCTTCCTTAGGGTTTTACAGGACCTTGAAATGCTTACATAAATTATTAATTTAAAGGAAAACAAATTCCTTGAAAGTAATTGAAAATAGACAAAGACAAACAAGTGCTTGAATGTGTATGTTTTGTGCGAAAAGAAGAAATTAACATTTTTTGATTTTTTTCTTTTACTTAATGTTAGTAAATAGGATCTTTTCCGCTTGTGTCTCCTGCAAATGTATAATTGTTTGACGCTCCACCTGTCTAGAGGAAGTACAATGGTAATAAACCTTGATATGTGTGTCTTAAAGGATGGGAAGTTCTTACATTTTAGGGAATTAAACCTGAAAATTCTTTGAAACTGATGTTTAGCAAGGTTTTGGGAAACCTGTAATGTAATGAAGTAGCCTAGCTTCTTAGCCTTATGACCAAATTGCAGTTTAATTTATTTAAAAAATACTTTACTCAATTTGATGGCTATCCTACTCAAATGTAATTTAGGTTTACAGTTTAAGACTATATTTGGGAAGAATGCCATTACATACATAATACATAAACAAAAAACCAACGTGCTAATGTAGTTGAATAATTATGACTTCTGACTGTAAATCAAGTCGTCTTGCCTTGCCATCATGTGCCAGTGGAGTCATCTATCTCAATGTGTCAAATGAAATGTTCACTGTTTGACAGATGTGATGAGACAGAGCTGTGTGTACTATATGTATTTGATTGGGTTTGTGCGCGCGCTCATCACATTGTGAATAAAGGTGGGCGGTAGGAGCTTTGTGTGAAACAAGATGTAATAGATGTCGGGCTGATGTAAATGAGGAAGCAGAGCTCAGCTTGGGGAGGTGCAACATTTCAATGTAAATTAGAAATTTGAGAATCATTGCATGTCTCCAGTTTGTTCTCCCCTCCTCTATTCCATCAGACTTTGCTCATTCGCATGGACCCATCCCCTGGTTATTATCTCCCATCTTATTTGAAACATCTGTTCCAATAATCTTGTCTTATTTCACACCATGCTGGGACAAGTGACTTCGAGGAGGTTAATCTAAATGAGAAATGCTCAAAACGTATCTCTACTTGGTTCTCTACTTTCACTCCTGCCAACATTTCTGAAGATGGGAGTCCATTATTGTTGCTGTTCATCTAGTGATTCATCATAATTAGCTGAGTTAAGATCCCAATCGTTTAGCAGGAAGAACCTGCACATGTAACGATGGCATAGGATTATTTATTCCATTAGTTTATCATTATAAATCCGCCTACCTGTGTGTTCATGCCGAGTGCAAACATTTGCTGCTTACATGCACTTTAGTTTTTGCCTGTGTGTGTGTGTGTGTGTGTGTGTGTGTGTGGTGTGGGTGTGGGTGTGTGTGTGTGTGTGCGTGCGTGTGTGCGTGCGCACGCGCGTGCGCGCATCGGTCAGCAGCGCCGAACTGCCTTTGAGAAACACATGAACCTACTTTATTCAGTGTTTTTACCTTTGATCACCGGGTCTGTCTAATTTGGAGATTTGATTGTGGTTTGCTGTGCATGCAGAGCCTGCATGTCACTCACTCAAGTACCCCTGACATGAGAAAACAAAAAATTAAAAGAATCGCACGTCCACGCGATTTGAATATCGCGCATGCGCATATCACGATTACAATCCTGTCTCCTAAAAATTACGTTCCCACGGAACTAAACTGCATTCTCAATTACGTTTAGCTAGAAACGTATTTTCTCCCACGTTACGTTCGTTATGAAAGTATCTCAATTACGTTTATTTTCTACATATCTTCTAGAAACATATTTTCTCCCACGTTACGTTTCTTATGAACGTATCTTAAATACGTTTATTTTCTACATATCTTTGCCATTTATTGTCTTGCTTATAATAATGATAATAGTCATTTATAAATATAATTTTAGAGCACACATTTGAAATCAGTAGGCAAGGCTGTAGTTTTGCCAGCTGTTACTCTCATGAGCGAGGCAGAAAATAATAGTTTTATCATGCCAAAAAGCTGCTGTGTCGTTTATTGCACCTCAAACATAAAAAAAAAAAACAGAGTTACGTGTTTCTGTACTTCCTCTAAGAAGAAAGCACAGTAACAGAAGATCTCTGTGACGCCAGATGTGGTGCTGTTAATGCGATATGATGTCCGGAAAAAAAATCAGTTTAGGATGGCCGAAGACACTACACTACCCATAATCCCCAGCTATCGTTTGGGACTACAGTCCCGTTGACAAGCCCCGTGATTAATCTTCAAGCTCTGAGATTGGATGTTGGAGTGGCAGTGCGCCAAGGTTACGCCGAGCGTCAAGCTCTTTGAAATGGAACGAAACCACGGCAGACTATTCAAAACTGGACTTGAACGCCCCCCCAGAACTACATATGCTGGCTGCTATTGTGTTTTGCNCACACCCACACACACACACACACACACACACACACACACACACACACACACACACACACACACACACACACACACACACACACACACACACACACACATAATGGATAGATGTGGATTTTCATTAGCTGATGAAGCAATACCTGCTTGCTTATTATTTCCATCGGCTTTTATCTGTGCAGGTATTCGTGTGACTGATTACTTTCGGATTGGGATGCACTCCGAGTTGGCTTAATAAGCAAAGCAACACAGAAGTGCATATCTTCATAGATACAGTTGAGGGAGATATGATGAAATTATTGTTGGGGGTTTGTGTGTGTGTGTTTTTATGTGTGTAAAATCTTCACCTTTACAGGGATATAGATATTTAATTAGAGTACACTTTTGGGAATGATTAAGATTTTTTTTTTTCTCCACCAGTGACTCTGTGTTCTTTGTTGTTTTGGGTTTTACATCTTCTCATAATGAGACCAAATAGGGCTTCAATGATATCAGATTTTCATAACTCTATTATCCATGCCAAATGAACTAATGGTTGCGATATTATCGTGATATTTGTTAATAATATGTCAAGTGAAAAGACTCAAATTGATCATTAACTTTGTTTATTATTGCTTAATTGTGAGATGAATCCCACTGATTTGTCTGTGGTAGAGTAAGTGGGAACAGAAATAATGAGTCATGTTTAAAGGGCACTGGATTATTTACACAATATTATATGTGTGTAATTTCCAAGGTATAAAAACTTACATTTAGAAACATTAAGCCTACTGCCAATACCGGTATTTGTAACACCAACAAATTACAAGTTTACTGTAATTGTTATGGAAACAAAAAAGCTTATTCTAATATAAGTTGTGTTTGTTTTGTGTCCCCAGCCCTGCTCACATGTCGTCCTGATGAGTTCCAGTGTGGCGATGGATCCTGCATCCACGGCACCAAACAGTGCAATAAAGTTCACGACTGTCCGGACTACAGTGATGAAGCCGGCTGTGTCAACAGTAAGTGTCAGATGACTAAAAGCCATTGAACAACAACGACACAGCTGTATTTAATACATTTTTACTTACAGTATATAATGCGGGAGGTCAGAACTCAGTTTTTTCATCTGAATGTTGGAATAAGATTCATATTCCGTGAGCAGAGAGAGAGAGAGAGAGATATCTGATATCTATAATCATTAGCTTCATGCATTTTTCACTGCCATTGTGGTCATACTTGATTCCCCCAACAAATCTATTTACAACTGTGATACTACCAACAAGACTCACAGGGGATAGAGTAGCACAGATGGCTGCAGTTGGCTGCACAAGTGAAATCTGACCTTTCTGGAAACTGCTTAAAGAATTGAGGTCTGTGCTGCTAATTCAACCAGAACATAGAGGAAAGATAGTCTAAGAGGCCTAATATCAAATTAATGTCTACATATGGTGTATGCATGACCTTGAGTGTGCATATTATAAAACAGAACAGTTTGAAGTCATTTTCAGAAACTTTGCATTTGAGGAATATTGATCTTTAAGCAAATGTTTAAAGTCTAGCTTTGAACCTGAAGTGTGTTTTTGTACTCTTTCTAATGCACCTGTATATTTGTGTGTAGAAGCTGTCATGTACTGTGCCACTGTGTCTGTTTGCGTTCAACAGTGTCACTAACTTGAATGTTATACACGGTTTGTTCAATTCAAACCCTGATTCCTAACTTTGTTGTGTCCTCTTCACAGTTACAAAGTGTGACGGGCAGAAAAAGTTCCGCTGTAAGAACGGGGAGTGTATTGACAGCAGCAAGGTGTGTGACAATGTGAAAGACTGCAAGGACTGGTCTGATGAACCGATGAAGGAGTGTGGTAAGATGATTATCCTCCGTTTCTCTTCACACACACACACACACACACACACACACACACACACACACACACACACACACACACACACACACACACACACACACACGTACCACACATACAGAGGAACATTAGACCTTTCACCACCTCAGGCCAACATGGGTGTACATACTCTCTGGTGCGATATAACTAATGCACACCATCACCAGCTGCTTCTGATGTGGGTGGTCACTCTTCTAAGCAAAATAAGCTTCATTTGATCAAGGCAGGGTAAATCAAGAAATTTCTCAACGGCCTTGTTATGATCAAAGAGCTGAGCCAATCTGCCCTCTAGTGCGTTCGCAGCCAGGAAAACGTGATCGGACTACATTACCCATAAGGAACTACATGGATTATCCACACACCATTGATAATTACCACTTAGAGGGCTTCAGTCACGGATCTCACATCACAAGCAGTGCGGTCCAGCTGCTAACAGAGTGAGGCAGATGAGAAAAACATACCTGTTAATAAAATGTATATTGCTTGCACTCAAGTACTGGTACTGGCTGGAGACTCTAGAGATCGCTCAAGGGGATCAAGCCGATCATCACCATAGGTTTAATACGATACTGTATCTCAGTGTGCTGCTCTTTCAGCTGGCTCTGATCTCTTTGCGGAGGGTAATAGACTGTAATGAGATTGACCAGTAACTGCATCATTAACTTTAAACATATTTTTCAGGGTGTTTAAGCGCAAACCTGCACCCCACTTGTTTTAACTATAACTTACAAATGCCATTACATCAAACATGGGAAAAGAGCAGCATATGAAATGTCTTCAAAATAACACGTTATTTACTTAACACATTTCTGTATCCTCAAGGTCTAACATGGGTTTTGAATGAATTTCCTGCTCTTTCGCATCAGTGTTTACTTGCTAGCAATCTCCTATGTCCCTGCATTTATTGGTATATTGTTTCATGTGTACAGTAGTTGGATTATCACTGCCAACTGTCAATCAGTGAAGTAGCATGGAACTGAGAGCAGGATGTGAGGCATGTGCTTGCATGATGAAAATAAAACAGGGACCCGCACATAAATAACACTTTATTTCCACAAGACTTTGGAGCTCTGCAGCAGTGATTAGCTACCATTCAGCCGCAATATCATTAGTGAGGATGGTCACTAATGTTGGGCCATAAAGAATGGCTCATCCCAAAGGCCTGTCAAGTTTTCCTTACCGAACTCCTAAACTGTTGACACAAAGTTGGAAGTGCCTTGAATATAACTTGAACTTTATGAAGATTTCCCTTGAAGGAGGACTTCAAAGACTTCTCGTTTTTATTAGGTCAGTAAAATGTAGTCATTGGGAGTGCGACACATCTTTTGAAAAAAAAAGGCAGAGACTGAACACATCATGTCTACTTTTTTTGCTTTTAAAATAACTTTATATATTGACAGTGTCCACATATTTAAAGCCTAAAGTGTCTTCTGTAGAAAAAATAATCAGGGGAAATAGGTGTTGTAATTATGAATACACTGACTGCACTTCAGAAAACAACCTTATTATCTGTTAAATTTCTCTTGAAGTCTAAATCTCCTTTTCTTCTCTCATCTTAACTCTATTCTTGCATTCTCTCTCATTTTCAGTCTCGTTCTGTCTCACAGACAAACCTGTAGCCTTAAAGCTTTAATCTTTAATGTACTCCGGTAATGAAGTGCCAGCTTTAGTCTTTTACAGCGATCTCTTTCTACTCCCTTGAGGGTATTTTAAAGACAAACGAATATAATGGAGCTGCAGACACAGATACAAAATGAAGGTTTTTCCCTTTTTAAAATACAAAAAAAAGGAAGAAGGAAAATGGAGTCTCTGAAATGAGAGGATGAAGGTCAGCATGTAACAATAGGAGTGGAGTAGCACCTGGCACACGTGGCCAAGCTCGCTGTTGGAGTATGGATTGATTCCAGTTAGATTTGGCTGAGACTGTGCCTGTACACAGACACAAAAACATTCCAATGAATATACTGTACATACACACACACACACACACACACACACACACACACACACACACACACACACACACACACACACACATAAATGCACTACCTCTTGTTTTCTACTGCTGTTAAGCTCAATGTGTTTCCTATTTTAATGGAGTTTTAATGTGCAACTTGAAACACTTGAAAGGACTTATCTCTACTGGCAGGATGAACACAACTATGAACACACACAAACTTTTGGTGTTTGTCTTTCTGTCCAACTATTTATTTCTGTTTCATCTAGGCTGAATTTCTGTCCAAAAGACTGCTGGAATTATTTCATCAATATTCAACT
>NW_011361896.1:130576-180949 GCF_000735185.1 Notothenia coriiceps
ACGGCGGCTGCTCTCACATCTGCAGGGACCGAAAAATTGGTTACGAGTGCGACTGCCCCTCTGGGTACAAACTCATGGACAAAAAGACATGTGGAGGTAAAGAAAAGATGAGATTTGAAATGAAATGACCACCTTAATGCAGAAGACCATTAACGTAACATTATACTTTGTCTGGGCTGGTGTGATCTACATGCTATTTGTCCACCCTCCCCAGTTTTATTTGACAATTTCACAGGGTGCAAACTCTACTGTTAGTCATATTATTATACTTTCATAATAAAATAAGTCATTTTATCTATCCAATAATGAACAAATTATGGAACTTAATTTGAAAAAGGGATAAACTGCTGCAAAACGACATTAAAAAGAAAAAAAAACTCATATGTTCTTACCGTCTCTAAAACCACAAAGCCAGATTTTTAGTATTTTCTGTTATTTTTTATTAAATTATACTCTCAAGATAATATACAAAGTGCAGATAGGAAAGCTTTAAAGTTGCCCAACAGTGATTTGTTTTCAGTTTCCCCTGCTTCACAGCGCTAAGCTCGACCAAACACATCTGGATTCCTGATCTCAATCAGATCAAATTTGTATCGATCTTCTCTCTGTGCTGTTGGTTTGCTTACAAACAAGCTATTTCCCAAAATGTTAGCCAGTTGTGCTATGGTTTTATTTGGTTAAGGTGTTAAAGCGTACAATCCGGTGTCCTAAATTAGCAAGCACGGACAATGTATCTGTGCAGTGGACATCTTTAAAATCAGATTCATCACATGTCTCTCCACAGATATAGATGAATGTGAGAACCCGGATGCCTGCAGTCAGATTTGCATCAACTACAAAGGAGATTATAAGTGTGAATGCTACGAAGGCTACGAAATGGACCCTGCCTCTAAGACCTGCAAGGCCGTTGGTGAGCACTTTAACTCTCTCACACACACACACACACACACACACACACACACACACACACACACACACACACACACACACACACACACACACACACACACAGACACATACTNCTCTCTCACACACACACACACACACACACACACACACAGGCCGTTTCTCAATCGCGAGGAAACTGGCTTCCAAGCCAATATTTCAAGGATACTACGTCATCGAGTGCCGCCGAAGGACTGTTCCAATCTCCAGCATACTTGGAATTCCACCGAGGCCACGTCCTTGGTTTGGGGGTAATTTCGAGGCTGCACATGGGTAGACTTCGCGTCCTTCAAATCCCCACAATGCTTTGCGCACGGACCAATTTCAAAAACCCTTGCGGAGAATGGCTGAACCGACGCAGCACATCACACATTTAAATGTAAGTATGTAGTGGCGTAGAACATGTGTTGGTAAATATGTTACTTTGTTGCATTTGTTATCACCAAAAATGTGTTCCGTGAAAGTAAAGCAAGTTCATAATTAGATAGACATTGTGAGGTTTATTTTCGGTACAGTTTATGTTGAAACCGTTAGAGAGAGTGGCACACTTGTTAGCCTTTTCCATTCTTCTTTGTTTTCCGAAGCCGTGTCTTGGAAGAATACTTGCTTCGTTTCTGAAGGAAGTGACTTGGAAGTATGCGACTACCAAGCCAGTATCCTCGCGATTGAGAAACGGCCACACATTTGTTCGGGTTAAGACCCACACCTTCGAAGATGGATGTTCTCACAAACACACAGTCATGGGCAGACATGTACACGAAGAGAATCAAATGTCGAAATCAACCCTTATATACACACCAATTACTCTCCCATTCCATCACCTCTAGCTACAGAGGCACATCCCACACTATTCTCACACTGTGGGATATTGTGAAGCGGGAAGCTCGCTTTGTATGCAGGCCTTGCAGAGCAATCTGTGCAAAGATAAATATTTGCCACCTTTTTCTGCAGTCCTCACTAATGAAAAGTTTGCAGCCAGCTGCTTCTGCTCCCTCTGGAGTATCATAGAAAGGACGTTCTGTGGGGAGAGGGCCTTCCCGCACACTGAGCAGGGTCTGAAACCCTCTTTGGCCTGCGTACACACTCCGAGCAGTAGAGATCAAATCTGGTCCTTTAAGCTAAACCAGGCAAATTGGTCCAGTTAAATCTTGAAGTAAAGATCGACTTCATCCTGTTATTTACACCTAAAACCCGACAAGCTCCATGTTGTACTTCATCAACAATTTAACCAACTGGAGATAACATTTTCCTGCTACCAATTACAAAATAGAGCTTTTAATATTTACTGAAGTTATGATAAAATTGACTTATATTTTTAAATATATATTTAGCAGAGCTGAAAGCAGAATTTCAGTGCTATTGCTAATTCGAAATGACATGTCATTTTCACTTGAAGGGTACCTAAATAGATTTGTATAAGTAGAAATAAATATTTAGTGCATACAATGTTATGCATTTTACAGGAAACATAAACTTGCCCTGGCAGTTTCAATGCCTCATGACTACCCATTTACCTGAAGTGGGAATGGAACCATTAACTGATTAAGTTACACAGTAAATTAACTTTTTTTGTGGGGCAAGAGGGAGAAAAGAGTGTTACCAGTGATTACCACCATCAGTCTTAGGTTGAGTCATTATTGGATCAAGTGGTCTAGTAATGAGAGAGCTTGGAGCAGAAAACAGGACCTCACTCTTAAGTTAAGTGGCATAAAAACCACCATTGATTGCTTCATGCCTCTCTGTGTGAATCCTTATTGCTCTAAGGCAGCACAAACAGTCCTTGTCAGAGGCTAAGACATTTGTCAGAGGAGAAGAAAGGCAGGAGGAGGATAAATGGATGGACGGATGCATTGTTGGAATGTCTTTCTGCTCATTGAGGTAATGTTGAGAGAGTTAATAGTGGCACATGTCATAGCGTCCCGAAGGAGACGGCCTCAATATGAAAATGTGACAGGATTATTGAGGTTTATGTAGTCAGAGGCACAAATAGAGATAGGAACATAAATAAAAAGATGTTTGCTTCGTGAAGCTGACATAATGTAGACATAATGAAGCCGGATTTGCCTGTGAACTCATTCCTAGACGCAAGTGTGCACACATTCACATTCATTAACATAGATGAACACTTTGAGATTCCGGTCACACAAATGAACACATAGTTATTTCGAGTAGTCGAGTTATGGTTCGTGCACATACACTGCCCAGAAGGAGTGTGACATTCTGTGATATGATGTGACACGTGCCAAGTGCCAATATCATTTGCACTGAAGTTCAGGCTTTTTCTATCTCGGAGGCTCACACAAAAACACTAGTAGTTTAAATGCAATGGCATATATTAAATAATAGTTTTTCTTACTGCATTTTCCACTTGTGCTTGTTGTAGTTGGTGCAAGTTGAGCCTGTGTAGATAATTGAATAAGATAACCTTTACTCTTTGTATTCTCCAATGTACAAAGAATGAGTTCACACATGGTTTCATGCTCTGCAGATGAATTTCCGAGTAATACGTAACGCTAGCAATGCTAATTCAAATTAAAGTACTAGACCTGTTCCCTCCCCTCAGCTGGTATTTGTGAATGTGTGTGTGGTGGTGTTACTACATGGCAGCGTCCATAAAGTACTTGAATAAAGACTTGTACTCACTAATTAAACATATTGTTTTTTTGTGTTTACACTTTATGGTTTTCATGCCACACTGAGTCATCAATTTGAGCTATTGTTTTGTGTTTAGGACAGAGCTAGACAGAGTGTGGGAGTTTACAGAAAGTATCAGAGGGATGGATCCACACAGGCAGCAGTTTCTTGACCAGTTTAGTCTTCTCTCATACATAAATTAGAGTTGAAGCCAAATTGACTTTGACAGGGCCAAGACCGAGAAGGAGAGG
Source organism: Notothenia coriiceps (assembly GCF_000735185.1). NCBI lineage: Eukaryota > Metazoa > Chordata > Actinopteri > Perciformes > Nototheniidae > Notothenia > Notothenia coriiceps. The sequence goes on from NW_011361896.1 coordinate 134,407, forward strand.
AATGAAAATATGAATGCATATAGTAAACATAAAGTGAAATAACACCTCGACCCCATTCCTTAACATATAACAAGTATGTCACAACTGATCACTCAACACAGAGAGAATTACTGCAGCACAAATTCGAGAGAAAATATTTCGCCAGTGTCTAAATAAAATCAAGCAGTTCAATTCTTCTACTAGAGAGCAAACTGCTGCCATAAACAAATATGTATATATCAATACAATTTCTTATTGTTCATGTTACTGCAAGGCAAATGGACATAACATATATTTAATTATTTTGTTATTGAAATACATTTACTCGCTTAAAGAAAAAAAAACACATGCTGCAGATTTAAAGTGTCACACAAAATAATGGCGTTCCTAACTAGCTTTCATTAAAAGCACCCTTATGAGAAAACGATGGGACTGATAAGTCATTTTAAGAACTTTAGCGAACTCAATAGCAGTTGTTTTTGGGGCAAACGTTGAATATTTTATGAAGCTAACTTTCTTAAATGTTTTAAAATAAAAGTTTCTAAAATGTTCAGGCAGGAGTAAAGATAAGGATGAGAAAGATGTGATGGCATGAAAACAATACAGGTACACACACACACACACACACACACACACACACACACACACACACACACACTGGTTGATAAAAGCAGGGCGCGCTGTCACATCGATGCTGAGGAAATGTACAAACTGCCTGTGGACCAAAACTCTTACTTTCCGTTTTTCGCTGTTGTTTCCATATCTTGTTCCTTGTTCTCTCATATACAGTGTACTGCAGGCTAACCGCAGTGCCAAGGGCAGTTTTCACCACACTTGACAGTTTGAGCACACACTTTTCAAAACTGGGTTTAGAGCAGTGGTCAGATTCACCCCATTGTCAAATTATTTTGCTATGGGACCCAAGACGTTGTGGAGCACTGTCAAACCTCATCTCAGAAGTTTTTTTCGCAGTTTTTTGCTTTTAATATGAAAGCAAAATACAATGTATTCTGTCTTCCTTCAGGAATATTGGTATCAGAATCAGAATTAGAATACCTTTATTAGTTACGTTGTTACAGCAGAAAAAGAGCCACAGACAGCTTAATGTTAAACATGTTACATATGTTACATGCATTAAAAAGTACTAAGTAAAAGGAAAAAGTTATGATATAATACAAAATAAAAAGTTACACAATTTACAAAATACACATCCTGTAACAGTTCTTAGGATTTAGCAGCCAGGTATATATTGCACAGTTATTAACGGCATATATATGGTATTTAACAGCAAGTAATGAATGCTTGTATATATCCAATACAACTATATATATTTATCGTATACTTTATATCTGTCATTCTTTCGGTGACCTATCGTGTTTTATAATGGTCTCCAAAACCACCACCAACAACAACAGCATTTATCTTTTGAAGACTCTGGCGACCCACCACATATAATGAAGGGTTGCTTTGTCATGAGGTGGATGACTTTTGCCAGAAGGTTAATTTCTCTCCCTGCTTCAGCGTCTATTCAGCATTACAAAGCAAGGTCAATATGTTTTAACGAGCATGGCTGACCTAGACATTTGTTTCTACTCCCAGACGTAACATCATCCTAATAATAACCTCATCCAGTGTTGGCCTGTTCACACTGGCTGCAACTAGACATCCCCATCATCCTGCAGAATTTCATGTCTTTTCCTGACCGGGTCAGAGTGACCTTTCTGTCTGTCTTGGGTGTTTTCATCTCCACAACATAAACATCTGCTTGGTTGCAAATTAAATGAATTCTCCTTCTGTGCTGGACAGCAATTCCAAAGCCTGAAATGATCTTTTTCCTCTGCTTTATCTTAATTGGCCAACAGGCAGAACGGCCCTTAACTAGCAGAACAGATTCAAATGTATCCGGGGATCCTATACTCTGTTAGGAAAGCTGACTGTTGCTTTGCAGGGATATATTGAGGAGAGATAATAATGCACATTTTGATGCTATGTCATAGCTAGAGGAAAACAGTGAGTCAGCTTTGTTTCAATTTGAGAAGGACAGATTGCTGCAACAACAGAGTGATGAGGGATAAGTGATGTGAAAAGTGTGTCGGGGGATTTATGAAAGAGAAGTCCATTTCTGTTCGTATTAATGCATACTTTAAAAATGTTCTCCCTTTTCTCTCTTCCACCTTACCCATCTGACTTTCTTTCCCCTGCTGTTATTAGTTTAGTTTATTTACTTTCTACCCCCAAATTACATAATGTTCTTCATTTCACCATATCTTCCTCCATCACATTGCTTGTGCCTGTCTCTATCTTGTTTCGTTGCTCTCTCACTCCGTCTCCCCCTCTCTCTGCTGGTGAAAATGATGATTTAAAACTTAGCAGTCAGAGGAAAATGATTGGAACCAAACAGTAGTACAAATGTAATATTTTCTCCCTGTGCCGTAGCCTGTGTTAAACCAGGGCTGAGGAAACCTATTTAGGGATGGTTGGCTCTGTGTGAAAGTATGAAATTGTGTGCGTGTGGGCGTACCTCAGTGTGACTGTTGCCCAACTCTGTCTCGTTAGGCGGCATTTCAGCTTTACTGGGCAGTGTGGAGTGGAGAGAAACATGACAGATAGGGTAGAGAAGTGAAGATGAAGGAAAATAGATGGATGGGTATCTGTGTAGGAGACAGAAATCCTGGACAACAGCACTGTTGAGCTAAAACAAAGGTTGTTTTTGAGTGTCTACCATATGCAGGAATGCAAAGTAATTTTTTGTATATGTATGAGGTTTGACCTTGTCAAATGCAGGACATGATTTCAAATGCTCGACTCACGCTCACCTACAGCCTGCTGAAAAATGTGCCCAAGGTAACTGATGTGCCAGCCAACAGCTCATACTGAACCGAACCTAGAAACACTTTTGACAAGCTGTTGTACTAAAAATAGAACAATGTGTCATGTCTAGTTTTTGGTGAACTTTGTCCACCTGCACATTGTGCTTCATTACATCACCCGGCTGCAGAACACACACTCAAATTCACACAGTACACACAAAGACCTTTTAAATGAGTGTCTCCTTTTTAACGTTTCTTTGCTTTCAACTATGGTCACATTACGTAATGTATGTGTTCATTTTTCTGTGTAAATAATTCAGTGAGCAGCATTAAGTCAAAAGTATTCTGTGTGTACAAAATGTATTCTCCTTTTTAAAAGGTTTATAGGAATAATTTAATTGATGCCCACATCATTAAAAATACATGCATTAAAGACCTAAATAATACAATGCAAAACACAACCATATTTATCTCACATCATGTTCTCTCTTCAGAATAAGAATAAATACCCGACAATAAACATGGTGTCTTTTTATTACAGTGTGTAGGTTTTTCACTGCTAAAGTACATCTAAAGGGGGGAAAGGGCTAGTGAACACTGATTGATTCCGAGGTAACAAACACAGAGCAGTGATATGTAAATAGAATAGAATAAAAATGGTGTCTTAAGTTGCCGGTACAGCAAACACTCGGTCGACCTCTGACCTTAACCTGTACCCTGGAACAGCTAGCAGGCCTAACTCAGCAGATCTGAGAAATCTTTTATGAAAGGAAGGGGTTAAAGTTCACTAATGTATTCTATCGCTGGGCCATGTAAAGTCTGAACGATCTTTTTTAATGGATTCAAGGGCAAGGCTTGCCATTGCAAGTGACTAATAATAATATCAGCATGACTGCATAAAACACTATTTTATTTCATATCACCATTTCTGGCAATGTTCATGTCTTGTTGACGTGATAACAGCAAAATAACATCAAACTGTACAGCCAGTGAGCTGCATTGGTATGAAGTCAATGTGACCTTGTCTGTTTCAGTCTCAGGAACGGTGTGGATTGAGTTACTTTAGCGAATATTCAGATATGCAGGTTAACCTTTCAAATACCGGTTTGGGTGTGTGCTACATTTTATATATATATATATATATATACAGATACACTAGCTATGACTGACGGTCAAATGCCCCCCCCGTCTTGTAGGGAGTTGGTTGAAAATGATAAATGTGATCTCTTTCGGGGTTACAATAGTAGGTTAATGGCTGTCAAGGGTCTCCATACATCTCTTGAGATTTGCAACCAATCTGTCCAATTTCGTTGTTATTCTTCGGCAGACTCATACATTGTTGTGACGTGAATGTCTTTTCTGCTCCCTCAGGAAAAAGTCCGTACCTGATGTTCACCAACCGCCATGAGATCCGTCGAATTGACCTGCTGAAGAGCGAATATACACAGGTTGTCCCCACGCTGAAGAACGCAGTGGCCCTGGATGTAGACGTGTCCATTAACAAGATGTTCTGGTGTGATCTATACCATCGTAAAATATACAGGTATACACAACACACTCAGACATACACAGACACACCATTAACCGTACATTATGATTTGTTTAGCATTTGAACTCACATTGAAGCCTATAAAACCACTTTGCTAGATTAGGACATTAGGTGTTAAGAATCACATTATATTCTTGTGCGTCAGCCATTCTGTCATTCATTTGTCCTCTACCTATCCATCTTGTCTGCTTCGAACTGTCCCACCTTCTGGTAGCAAGACCCACCTGGGGGTGTGTGTGTGTGTGTGTGTGTGTGTGTGTGTGTGTGTGTGTGTGTGTGTGTGTGTGTGTGTGTGTGTGTGTGTGTGTGTGTGTGTGTGTGTGTGTGTGACATTGTGTGTGTGTGTGTGTGTGTGTGTGTGTGTGTGTGTGTGTGTGTGTGTGTGTGTGTGACACCTGGAGGGCTGTGTCATCTGTCAGTAAAAGGTGGACTTGTTTGTCCTTCAAGCACAAACAGTATTTGCACACACAGAATTACTGGTATTATTATTGTGTGTGTGTGCCTGTGTGTCACCCCGAAGGCTGACAGGTTGTGGGAGGGGCCTTCTATGATCTCAGCTGAGCCATATGCTATCTCTAATTCCGCTGCCTCAATAATCACCACCATTACTCATTTGCATATAGACACACGCACATAAGCATACTTCCACACAGACCCAGTTGTACTCTCAAGGGCTTGTGACGGAGAAAGGACAAATGAACTAATTCATTATGATAAGCTTTGTTAGAATCATATCAACACACAAAGACACCTTAAATGGGCTGCAACAAGTGAAATGTGTGCAGGTAGATCAGCCTGAGTTGATGTTTGATGTGTTTTTTCTCCCTGCTTTCCTTTTTTCATTCAACCAAGAGCATTAAAGTATATCATCGGATCAATGCATTTATGCTGCAGATTTTGTGACATCCGCTCCTTTTTCTAGCTCATAAGCTCCATAAAAACCTCATGGCCCTATTAAAGGCACAGTGCCCTCCACATTCACAGCTTTACTCATTCAGACAATAGAAGCCCTGGATGAATAAAATTCTTCACTGCTTTGCAGAGGGAACTTCAATCAACTCAACTCAAAAAATAGCTATGGCTTTGTTCGTAACAGGTGCTATTTTCAGAAAAAGTCCACTGAGATGTATTACAGGTGCTATACATATATATTTTGCAATTTAGCTTACCTGGTTTGATTTCCAATGGTCTAGGCACATGCAGTTCATCACTGCCTCCTGCCGATAGCATTTGTATGTCAAGTTTGATTACGGCTTACATTCTACAATACTTCAATCAAAAAATGCTCTTTTAAAATTAAAAATAGTTGTTCTTTGCTCATCTGTATTANAGCTTTTCCTGCTGGAACCCGCCGCTTAAAGGTGGGGGTCCGCGGACCGGCCATAGAGCCCATAGAGTTAAAGGTGTTGGCCGTTAGCTGTAAAAATCCATAGATTAGCCGCACCGTTATATAAACCGCAGCGTCAAAAAATAGGGAAAAAGGCGCGGCTTATAGTCCGAAAATTACGGTACTTTCTCTCTGCTACGGATGTTTTTACCCAATAGAAATAGCTGTTATTTTCAAAGTTATTCATCCTCATTGCCCCTCACTCCAACAGTGTGGTTTTCCAGGCTAATTCATAGTGATTAGCAAGCTACGGGTCGATGACTTGCTAACTTCCGTCTGTGATGGAGATGTCTGTAGTAAACAATAATACATCCAATTAAAGATGCAATCTGCTCAGTGGGTTTGGACTCATCAGTCTCTGTCTTATTTCTAACTCCAGTCTGCCCTCCATACATCCCTCCAACCTGCTCATTCTAGTTAATTTGAATATGTGTAATTAAAAACAGGGATGTCATGAGAATTGCCAATATTCTGTGAAATAATTCCTTTTCTATGCCTTATATATCTACAACAATCTGTACAATAGGGTGTGTAAGGAGTAATTATGACGTGATTATTTTATTGAACAAGGAATATTATGACTTTAATTTCAAACACAGGAGTTTATATATAGTGTAGTATATTTAATTGATCACGGATTCATCCGTATCCATTTTTCTTCAGCCCTCAATGTAATTTGCTGCGTGTGAGACAGGTGTTGGATCCATGCAATAAACCCTGACACGAGAGATAGATTATCCATCACAAGACAGCAGCAGGCTAACTTTCCCCCCATAGATGAAGATGTCTGAGGTGGCAAACAGTAATTCAGCCCATTAACAACGCAAGCTGCTTCCAAGCCCCAGCTCATCCATCTCCTCCTCATCTTCTGCTCCAAAGCTACCTCGCCAGCCTTTAGTTAAGCTGCTCCTCCTGTTTGCACTCATCATCGGAATTCTGGTTCTTAAACGAGACATTCGTTTTCCAGCTTTCCAACAAGGTTGTAGTATTTTTATTGTTGTATAGATTCAAAGGCTTTATTGTCATATGCACAGTATCTATAGTGTAGTTATGGCCATGAAAAGCCTAAGTCCCAGGCTCCTCCAACAATGTAACATAAATATATATAAGACATAAAACAATAAAACACATTTAAAAAACAATAAAAATAGTGCAAGAAGAAACAGAGTAGTAATAAAATAGTGCAAGATAATAAAGTAATGCAGATGAAGTAAACTATATACATACATACATGTAGATGTCAAAGAAAATACAATAAGCCAAATTGCAACAGAATGTTGTAAACGACAGTAAATTAAGGTAAAACTAAGTATAGCCCTCATGTGAAGGAAAATGCTGTCATACGTTCAAAGATACTAAGTGTAGAAAAGGAAAAAATAAAAGCAGAAATGGGGAAAAAGACGATTGGACAGACAACAAGTGGAATGCAAGAGGAAAATGGCGAGAGATTGAAAAGACAAGCGACAGGAAAAAACAGAGGGAGAGAAAAAGAGGCAGGGGGTTTTATAAGATACTGTCAGATAAAGACCTAGTATTTCTCCTTCAGAGGAGCTGTACAATACTATTTCCTCAACATGTGTAACTCAGTATCAAAGGCGCGTGCTACACTCCATCTAGCAATATAGCAAAGTACAACTTGTGTGATTTTCTTTCGTCTCTGTTCCTAAATCATTGGGTATTTCATGATTTCCACAACAGTGACTGACACAGCTCCTCTCCTCCACCCTCCAGTGCTTACATCAACAAGGCCAGTGACCCATCACAGCAAGTGACTCTCATCGACTCGCTCAACTCCCCCGAGGGCCTGGCCGTTGACTGGGTCCACAAGAACATCTACTGGACCGACTCCGGCAACAAGAGCATCTCCGTCGCCACTGGAGACGGCAGGAAGAGAAAAGTGCTGATAGCCACGGAGCTGAGCGAGCCGCGGGCCATCGCAGTGGATCCACACCAAGGGTGAGCTTTAGGCAGATGAACAATGTGCGAGAAGATGGCAAAGTCAATTTGTACTAAACCGTAGCAACACCATGCCTGCACCCATCTGTTAGATTAGGCAGCTCGACAATTATTTGGAGATACGACAGGACTCTTATCTGCCTCTTTCCCTTTGTCTCGGATGTCTTCAGTTCCCCAAAGGGCTCTTTTTACAACTCTACAATGCTAGACTAGCATGAAATAAACGCAAAAGAAGCCCAGCTTTCATTAACACACACATTCGTGAAAGTGATCCAATTTTCCAGTATCAGAAGTTTTGCTCAGTATCTACTTTATTCTAGTGTCTTCAAGGCCTGTTTCAGAATTAAAGCAATTTGATTTTGTCGAGAAAATGAGATCAAGAGTCAGACAAGGACATTGTGTGATAGAGTACAGTACACCGATTGAGGCGCATAGTTATATTCGAAATACTCACTATGACATTGCACATGAAAAACCTAGTGACTGCCACACTGAATTGTTTCCATCTATATGTAACTGGTTTGTATGTGTCTCTCCACAGATTTATGTACTGGTCAGATTGGGGAGATCAGGCCAAAATCGAGAAGGCCGGGATGAATGGAGTGGACCGACAAGTCCTGGTGTCTGAACACATCGAGTGGCCAAATGGAATCACCCTGGGTAAGGAAGAACATAAAATATGCTACTTTAAACATTAAAAGCTTTTTGAAGAGAACTATAAGATGATGCAGGGACAGGGAACACAATCAACTCTGAGAGCAGTCTTATAGACACAGTTATAATGTTGATATTGCTTTTTGGAGAAAGAGGGAAGTATTTGAGTTCACACCACTGAAAGACAGAGACTCAAAGAAAGACAGAAACAAAAGACAATCAGCCAGAGCTAAGAGAAGAAATCAGTCTAGGGTAGCTGCAACCCTCGAGCTGCTCTTATTGTTGTAGCAGCTCAGTTTGTGTGCCTCTCATCAATCAAGCTAGCAAACACAGGCCTCTGAATTAATAAGCCAGACGCTCTGTGCTGTCAATACCTCTCATCATCCCTTTCAACTCCCTCCGCGGCACCAGCCAATTTCTCTGAGCTGCCCTTGCCTGAGGAGTAAGAGAGGCATGCAGTTGCCACACTCTGTGGAATTGAGGTGTCACTACATGTGTTTGAAAACAAATTATTTTTTAGAGTAAGGGGAATGAGAGAGTTGGCCAGACCGCTTGGAAGGGGAGCTGGATTATTTCCGCTTCTTCACTGGTTTTATACAGGGAGCATAACAGTTTTTTGTCAGAAAATGGAACCGGAATGATAAATGAAAATAACTTGGTTTTAAGTGTTTTTTGGCGTGACCATGTCAATTCAGTTTCCTTTTAAGTTACATTACATACTATGGACGTGATGAAACTCCTGCTCTTTTAAAGTACACTTTTTTTGGACTTCCTTCCAATATTGAATTGCACGCTTTAATCCAAAGCAATATCAAAAGGGGTATCACAGTGTTGTTTCTACCAGTATTGTTAACTAAATGTATGTTAACAAAAACATAACTACAACAATGTTATCCAAAAAAATACAATTTATTACTTTGTGTTATTAAGGAATGATGTTTAAAAATACTTGTCTGCAATTCCTTCTTCATTCTCACCTAGCAAAAGCAAAGTCATACTTTCATTATCTCCCTTCCTATCAAATCTGATTGATTCTCACACTTACATTTTCAATTCAACCACAGCGTTACTTGATGGCCTTAAGCAAAAGCGCAAAAATAGAGTCTTAAGTAAACAAGTTCGGGGACAGATACAAGGTGATGGAACTGTAAAACAGCAAACAGCTGTTATTTAACGCAAGTCCACCAACACTAATCAATTAGCTCAAGCGCACAAATATGTTCCCCGGCAAAGAAGTCAAGCGGCAATATTATAATCACATCTGTGTTTTCTCAGCGCGCGGCCTCAGCCGCCATGTCGAACAAGATTGATGGTGTGGTTACTGGGCCATTACATTCATATACCTCTCACCCTAGGTCTTTTCTCGTGGAATGACCTCTCTCTCTTCTTTCATATCCACCTCTCCCTCCTTCTGCCTTGGTTTTGATCCCTCTCTCTTTCTTCCTCAGACTTATCGAACAGGCGTCTCTACTGGTTAGACTCCAAGCTGCACCTGCTGTCCAGTGTGGACCTGAATGGAGACAATCGCAAAGTGTTGCTGTCCTCCAATCAGCAGCTGGGACACCCCTTTGCCCTCACTGTGTTCGAGGTATGGAAGAATTAGTATACAATAAATCCACATAATTACTACAACCAATGATGTTTGGATCCTGTCAGTAAACCGTTTTTTGTATTTGCAAGAGAACCACTCTATGCTTTTTACACACTTTCGAAAACAGATTTGACTACTTATTTAGTTTTTCCCATTTTCCAGAACACACAAGAAGTTTTTTAGATTGATTTATTTCCTTCAAGTTGGCTGTTGCTTTTTAGTTATTGCTGGTGTGTTGTGGAAATTCAAATCACAGAGACAGTGACACTGTGACGGCACAATCTAGATATATCTTCTTTTCTTTTCATAATGAAATCATTGTTCTCTTCAGCAGCCAAATATCCAGTCTTGGGGATTAAAGATTTTCTCCTTCAATCAATTCAGAGCAATTTCGCATTTGATATATACAACAGCAATATCAGGCTAAAAAATGTTACACAAACAAATACACTTCCTTTTTGATATTGCCATCAAATCTATTTTAAACCATTGTGCTTATAAAGTATGAATGAAGATTACTATTTTATTAAAATAAAAATAGGGTAGATAACCTTACAATTCAGCATGAATAAAAACATGTTATTTGCAGTGTTTGTGCTGTCCTTTTTGACCTCTAAAGGTAGAAAGACACCGAAAAACAGATCTGTCCTCTCTTTTCTCTGCCTCGTGGGTGACACTTCTCATATCTTGATTGCCATCTTGTAAGTGTATTTTTAGATATTTGCTAGCAAAATGTAGGTATTAGACATGGGTTGTTCAAAGTGATTTGTTCAAATGTTTCTATCTTCCTTTTGTTAGAGATTGACTGAGGATAAATGAGAAATAGAGATGATAGAAGAAGTATAACAGCCAGATAAACCCAGATAATTATCTGTTCATGAGCTGAACATTATAGAGTCACAGTAGAGTACAGCAATCGATGGAGCTCATTTGGTTGTATTTATTGAGGCAGGAGTGAGTCAGTCTGTTAGAGCCTATCAAGTATAGATGATGTAAATGATGTAGGTGGAAAATAGAAGCAGTGGAGAGCAGAGGAGGATGAGGGCGAGGAAGTGGGAGGTGAAATGTGATCAGTAGGAAGTGCTTTTCTCCATTCCTCTCTTTGCTGCACACACTGTGAGGATGAGAAGCAAAGACATCCATCATGTCCAGCTGAGTGTTCTTGGGGGTGTGCTCGGATTTGTGTGTATGTGTAAAAGAAGAGGAAGAAAACCAACGTTTCGAGCAGGCAGTGAAAGTTCATCTCTGGAGATTAATAGCCCTCAGCTCTCTGTTCTTTGTTCTGTTCTGGATATGATACAGAACAAATTAAAAATCCCTTAACATCATACTATGTACTAAAGTTTCCTCACACTGCAGAGGTAAGTCGCAGGGTTTCTATATCAAAGTCTGAACACAGCACCACCAAACGCACACATACAAACCCTTCCAGTCAGGCTCCACCCCCTGCCGAGACACCGAGCCCAGAGGAAAAGTAGGCTGCAGAGTCATTCAGAGAGCAATGATTTCTCTTTCTCTGGCTTTAGTATCATGGCATTACGTTGTATCCCCTCTTAGAAAAACAAAAGTGCTGAGGCTCAAATGTGTCCTTTTACCATGAACTCAACAACGTAGGAGGATTTAAGCAGGCTTTAACTGTGATTTACGCCCCCACACAGGTGTTTTCATTTATTCTATTTGATTAGACCTCTGCTCAGGCTGAAGCTATGCTTGATATTATAAAATATTCACCAAACTAGTTGTCCCTCGCATAAAATAAAGCGGATATGTCGGTTACACATCAAAGATATTTGCTTATCCACGTGAAAACAGGATGGGGAAGTTACTACTTGCAGAGCTAGGTGGTGATATGTTTAGCTGTATGGCGAGCTAACATGTAGCACACTAGCTGGGCTAGTTAGCCTAGCACTTTTTTCATAATAGCCTCCACAGCTTCATCTGGCATTTTACTCATCATTGCATACCATTTATTTCAATTAAAAAAGTAATTAAAGGGGGAAAATATAGCCCTCAGAGTTACCAAATGTCCTAACAGTCAGTTAGCAAGCTCATTAGCTTGTTAGCTTAGCTTGTTCATAACAGGACACAAAAATCCTGTTTAGGCCTTTAAAGCTTTAATTTAAAATGTGTTGACGCCAGGACCAAAAAAAGGATACGATGCAAAAAGTCTGACAAAAAATAAAAATAGACAATTGCCTGTCAAAGTAAGCTATATAGTTTGTGTTGACAACAAAACAGGACACACATTCTTGAATTCATCAGTCACACAGTGATCAAATTAATTGGATTTAGAGTAAATATTCAAACTAAAGCGAAAACACAGTTTTAACGGAAATAATGAGGAAATGTCAGTCAAGCCCTATCTGTCCACACCCCCAGATAAGAGGTCCGCTAAAGTGACTACAAACACCTGTGTGGGTGTACCATGCATGTGTAAAGCTTCAATACTTGTCTGCAGTTTGGTGGAGATTAACACAAAATGTCTCCTAACATAATTGTATTCATTCACAGATAACACCAGCCTACATAATTTTTTCATAACTAAGGCTGATACAACAAAGAGATAAAAGTCAAATCCAAACAATCAAAGGCTTCCAAATGTTGATTGGGTTTGCTTTGTTTAAGCTTTTATTTGTAGTTTTCTGGCATGACTTCTAAGGAAAGAAATGAGGCACCAAAAGTGCATCAGGCAGAAGTGTCAGTCAAAAAGGGACCAACATTTGTCAGAAGGTTTTTCTCGGACACAATCAAAATCTTCAAGAGCTGTTCTCCACTTGACCCTAAATAGACTTCATATCCATTTTGATGCAGTCTCTCCCCTTGATAATCGGAGACAGACTAAAGTGATGCAATGTTATGATAAGCAGAGCTTATGTGTGCATGTGTATACATTCTAGGCTATTATTTGACACATCATTGAAAACTCACCTTGATCGTACAAAGAGAGCAATGACCTTCTCAGGTCTGCATTGATGTTGGAAGCTTTTGAAGACAGATACGAAGATTGACAGTGAGAAACTGAAAGAGAAAAACGCCTGCGTAGACTGACAGAGAGCGAGAAAGACATCCTCAGAGACAGTAAGGAAAAGGGGAGATGGAATGATAGATTTGAGTACTGTTTTATTAACATGGCTGATATTTGTCTTTCATTGTTTCAACCCATACTGTCATATGAGTAAAGGTTATCTGATTCTGAGTGAGGTTGAAGATGAGGGGATAGAAAGCTCAGTGTAAAGAAAGGGGAAGGTGAAAGAAAGGTCATCTCCACCGATAACCCGGCACGAATATAGAGCGTGGATTACAGCTATGACTGAACCAACACAGAGATACACAGATGTATACACCCAGCAGACAAATCTGTGACTGCACTCCTAGATCCTTGCCCTTTAAAAAGAACCACAACTCTTAGCACAACCCCAAACAAAAAAATAAATACCTATAGGAGCCTGATACCTCTTTCCCCTTTCTGTCTAACACTCACCTTCTGGATTGTCTCTTTCTCCTTCGTTTATGTTTGTAACCTTACGAAGATCTCATCGCCTGTGTGTCTTTTGTTACTATCAAAAGAAATTGTGTTTTTCCTAATTGATGTGTGTGTACATGGATGGAGCAGTCTGCAGTTGCCATAGAAACCAAGTGTCATAACCACTTCAGAGGCTTTTCCTTTTATACCTTAATACCACTAAAGAGAATTGGGAGGAAGTGTTAGAAAAGAAGAGACATGGAAAGAAAGGAGGAAACTGAAGTGAATGATGAAAGCATGATCTCACGGGTCAGGGCTGGCAGTATTTATTCCTTTATTTCTTACAAAAGATGCACTCAGTAAAGTCAGTGGTAGTCATGGCTGTCATGTTTATAGTGTTGTTATACATTATTTTACAAGAGTCCTTTTTACCTACTATAGTAAGTATAGTAGTATAGTAGATTTGTCCTTAAAAATAATCATTATCAGTGTTTTCTGATTCACCCTAGATTGTACTTGTATGGTTGATTACTGGAGCCAAGCAGCATTACAGTGAATATTTAAGGGAGGAGTCTCAGGAGGTAATTGTTGTATTAAAACAGTTTTGTGGGGAAACAAACTTTAACACAATAAATCTCCTTGTGTTTAGCATTAGTATGTCATACCAAAACTGTACAGTCAGAGCAAAGCAGGAAATTACTCGGTGCCACACACTCAAAGAGCTACATATTCATAATAGGCCAACATATACATATCTCTCTGTCTGAATGGATTGGGCTTCAAACTGAGCCCACTGGAACAGAGCTGTTCTTTCTGTTCATGTATGAATAAATGAGAGTGAATAATTCAACTGCTAGAATGTATTTATGTTGGATTGTTTTGTCTAACTCTTTCTTTCTTTTTATCCAGGATCGTATATATTGGACAGATTTGGAGGATGAAGCGATATACAGTGCCAACCGACTGACCGGACATGATGTGGTGAAGGTAGCAGAGCACCTGAACAACCCCCTGGACCTGGTGGTGTTTCATGAACAGAGGCAACCCAAAGGTAAGACATGCAGTAATCCATGAGATGGACATATGTTGTGCTTTTTTAGATCCACTTTGTTTAAGAATTCACTTTCCTAAACTGTTTGAAATAATAACCAAATAACCTATTGTTTGTGGTGAGTAAATACCTTAGTGAGTGCGTGACAGCTAACAATCTCTATGTGTGTGTGAGGCACGAAATGGGCATGTGTGAGTGTGAGACTGTTTTCATGATTTGTTTTGTGCAAAAAGTCTTGTCTGAGTGCCAGTAGAACGCTAATTGCATTCTCTTATTAATAAATGAGGAGTTCTGCTCCGAGAGATATCACAGAAATAAGCATGTTTTGACAATGTGAACAAAAGGATGACATACAACTAACTGGGCCAAACGCGATAAAATGGAGATGAATTTTGATTTCTAGCTGCCATGTGCAGATACTAGTAGTTCTCATAAGTAATCACTTGATAATTTCTGACCTTGAGTGAAGTAATTTGTGATGTGTCTTGGTCTCGGTGTTTGATCTTTATCTTTTGCTCTTCACATATGTTTTTTCCTCTAAAAAAAATGCTAATCTAAATCAAAAAGCACAAATCCCCCATCAAATATATTATTCGCCACAATGCATCTCCTCACATATTGGATCAATATTTTAATGTCTACATTTTTGGACATTGTTCTTTAAAATAGTTTCTCAATAATTGATATGCCAGTATATTCTCTTCTTTATTATATATATTTCTTATGTATTAATTTGTTTTCATTTATTGTTGTTCAGACAGCTTTATTTGAAGCCTTGGTTCCATTTGTAGAGCTTAATCTAGACCTAAGGGAAGTAGAAGAAGAGGATGGAATAATGGATATATCATTTTTTATTTTTTCAACTTTTTATTTGATATCTCCCTCCAGCCTTCTACTTTCTTTTCACGAGTGGTCCGTCCTTATATCTTTACATCTCATTTTATTTGATTTTATGTATTGCTTTTTCTCTCCCTTTCTGTCCATGCTGCTCTTCTCCTCTCCTCGTCCAGCCTTCACATTTCTTACCCCAGCACAGAATTAAATGTGATGTGATAATGTGTCATGGCATTTCAAAGACTTGCTTTAACCAGAAGAGATTCATTTCTTGTTAATAATGAAGGCAGGTATACAATATATTTGAAGTTTAATTTGGACAGCTGCTCATACTAGATACTTGACATGCTGAGTTACTATACATGTATTCCCATCTTATTCGAATATTACTGTGTGTCGTGAGTGATGTTGCTGCTTCCTCTGACAGCTGGTGATGCCTCTGATGTGCTGCTCTTTAAAACCACTGCAGCACAAGTTAGGAGGAAAAACCAATTGCGACCTGACCTATTTCCCTCATGACAAGAGCAGCACCATTTTTCCATGAAACTGAGTCTTGGGTTTGGAACTACATGTTCATTTTTCAGAGCAAGGAATGGATATAAAAACTTGTTTTAACACCACCACCTTTATCTAAGCATCACTTTACTGGATCATTCCCTATATAACACTGTTAAATGTCTTTCCAGCATATATTTCATGTTGTTTTTTAGTATGGTACACCATAATGTTGGTAGGTGATATGTAGTTTTGTTGACATATGTGATCCTGGGCTTACATTGGTCAAGACCCCGTTCTCTGCATTGGTCTTTCTACATTTGGGTCAAGAATTGCCCCTAAGTCAAGACTGAATAAACAAAGTATAATTTATACATTCTATACATGTCATATTATATATGTATAATGCAAAAAGAAACGTTGTTATTTTCATTTTTCCTAATGTGCTCACCAGGACAAACCTTCATTTCAGTTCACAATTACTTTCAGGGGTGCTGTCAAGTTTCAAAACTGGGGCTCTGTCTTAAATTCTTAATAACCTTTGTGTTTTAACTATTTTGGTCTACTGTACATGTACACCTCTGCGCTCATCACCCTGGAGCGTACATGCAGTTGGGAAAAGCACCAAATGTTTAAAACATGTCTTTCTTGGAAGTTTTCAATATATAGTTTTCAATGGAGATGTAAGACTTCAAAACATGTAAAGTATCTTTAAGAAAACATACATTTTTTAATTGAATCAAGGGATAATGTAAAACCTGTACTTAACCCAACCATTTTTAATCCTCTCTTTATGTCTGCTTGTGTCCCTCCAGCCCCAGATACCTGCAACATGGGCAGTCTACCTAACGGTGGCTGTGAGTACCTCTGCCTGAAGGCCCCCCAGATCACAGACCACTCTCCCAAGTACACCTGTGCCTGTCCTGATGGCATGGAGCTGGGACCAGACATGAGGCGCTGTGCTATAGGTAAGTCGTTCACGCTCTGAAACCAATAAATCACAGAGAGTCCAGGAGCGTACTCAATTAGAGGGATTGTGCAGAGAAATGTCACATGAACGTACTTGGCTGCTATCACAGTGACATGATGGAGTGCCAGGCCATACCGATGTTCCCTGGTTTCACTCTCACTGCAGCACTGCTGACGGGAGTCCACCTCATAGTCCAGTATTCATACATATCTTTTAAAAATGTTTTCTTTAAACCAGTCAGTATGCAAAACATTTATTCTGTCATCTGAATAGAAGATTAGATAGCTGTGCATAATGTCTTATAAGGTTGCAGGTGGATTCTCCCTGCTTCGCTGTGTTCCCAGCTCACCTCCATTATTTCACTGGCCTTATTTCCCACGCTCAGCCACTCCCGAGCCTTTGCAGTCACTGCATTTGTTAAGTTGTCATCCTTAATAAACGTGCACTGTTTTGCATTGCCAGTTTGCACAGGTGAGAAGAAAGGAGTTGATAAAGAGAAATGAGGATGTATGTAGGCCACCATTCAGAGGATCCCTCAGAGACAGGAAGAGCAATTGAGAGAAAGAACATTTGCACTCACACTTTTTAGACTTCCTAATGCAGGACAATATTTCTTCTGAGTTCTTATTAAGATGTTATAAAATGTCCCCTTATAATATGTTCCTCTTGCTATCTGCTTTGTGCCTAATTATGGAGCAATGTATTATCAATATTGCAGCAACCATAAAACCTTTAGAAATGTATTTGGTTTCCCTGTGCCCCGTTCATCATCATCCCTAATAGAGGATGTGTTATGTTTGCTTAAACTAGAAACACACTTGCCATTTAGGGATGTTATCTTATTTAAAATGTGTTTTACCTGGCAACCTCTCTAAACTTAATTTGTCTGACTAACAGTTGAATTGAGTTGATTGATTTTGATCATTTTAATTACATTTACAATGTCGCAAAATGTCATACTGAAAGATATCCTGATCATTTTTTCTTGCATTATCAACTAGTTTTATATTCACTTCTGGGGAATTAGGAGTATGGTTTGACCTTCTAATTCACCCTTACATGCTGTTTATAGATGCACACAGTCGAAATAAAACATCTGCAAGTAAAATACAGAATACTTATTATATTATTGTCCTGTTTCTCTTGTGCAGTTCGACCCAGAACAACCACAACAGCTGCTCCAACCACTACCACCACCACCATCACAAGCACAACTCCCATAACAACCACTACAGCAAGCTCTACGACAACTAGCACAACTGCTGCCACGACCAAAACCTCCCCAACCACCACCACAAAATCCACCACCACCACCACCTCTGCTGCTACGACTCTCAGGCCCTCAATCAGACGCCTGACGACATCTCAGACCCCCCGCAGAACCTCCACGGAGCAGCCCCGGACCCCCGCTGCCACCAGCACAGAGACGACAAGATTTAGCAGCTCAAGTCAGTCATCCACATCCACACACACACCTCTACTGGGCCCCGTGGCCCCCAACAGCATTCAGAGAGAGAGCAACGGCAACCTCTCCCACAGAGGTAAGGAACATGGTGAGCAGGGTTTCTTCATAGAGTGTCTGCGAGGTGTTTGCATACAGCATGTTTTGTTTTTCTGTGAGTGTAGCACTCCAAAGCCATCTTTACTACCTGCTGTTAAAACAGCGGGGAGCTAAAAACGACTACTTACATCAGTTTCCCTCCTCCTTCTGGCTTCTCTTCCCCTACGCTTCTCTGTCTGACCATCTGTCTATCTACTGCTGGTCTTGTTTTACTCTTTTCTCTCTAGCACACACACGATCACTAGTGTATCTCTCGGTCTGCATGCTGTCGGTCCCCCATGAGCAGCTTGTAACAGAGCTGTCAGAGCTAACAAACGACAGTCCCCTCCATTCTCACCTTACACCTCTAATCACTCATCCTTACTTTCTGACAGCCTCTCTCACTCTCTTTGTCTTTACCCTCCTACTCTTCTCCTTCGCTCTAAAACTGTCTCTTTTTCACACAACTCATGCTTTGCTGGCTCGCCAGAAAAATCAGGCTTTGCGGTTTGTTGCCCAGACAAACAATGACAGCAGAATATAACAGCAGTGAGAACAATGCTTTACAAAGCCACACTAAGAGTTAGTGTGAATTTAGAAGTGTAGTAGGAGTCTTGATTGACTCCACAAAGGAAAATGTCTAAACTACTTGGATGCACACAACATGCTGCAGCCTGATTTTCGTCATAAAATCCTCCAGATTGTTTTGAACTGTGGATGTGTGCGTGTGTTTTCAGTGTGGTCCACTCACTTCCCTGCCACCCATAGCAGGAAACAGTAAAACAATGTCAAATCAAATCTACTGATGAATGCAGTTACTTAGTCAATTTGGAATAACATTTAGCCAATATAATATAATTTAATATTAAGGCTCACTGCAAATATGGACTATGAATAGAAATGAAAGTAAAAGGAAAAAGTGGTTGGCAATTGAGAAAGATTGCAAGCTGCTGCACTGTGTTTGAACTCCGATTTGAGAATATTGCATTTACATCAGAGGCATTTCTCATTGTATTGCAAAACCAGGAGAGCAAGGACTGAAATTGGAAAAGTTATACAGAGAGAAAGGAATGAGGATGAAAGTGAGAGTTGGAGGAAAAGGAAAAGCTAGACACATAAGAAGGACGGAGATATGCATTAGATAAAGAGGGCAGAGGAAAACTAGGGATTATTAAATTAGAAAATACAGTAAGGCCGTAGAGGAACAAAACTGAACAGAGCACAAAAAGAACCATGGCAGTCCAGCATTCAAACGTGGAGGATGGAAATTGTAAAATGTCCTAAAGAAATCTCTGTTGGGAGGTAAAACAGCATTAACAGGAACAAGGAAAGATGGGATTGACAAGAGACAAGAGAAAGTGATTTTCTTGGAATTAAAGAGTCTCGTCACTCCGGGAGCGCTGGGTTTTTCAGAGATGTTTCCTCTCCTCTCTGTAATTGTCAGCTTCCCCACCACACCACAAGTGCTCCAGATAAGAGGTGGAGCATACACAGATGGGAAAATGGGGCATGAACGAGACACGTCTCCAAACCCACGGGCCATGTGTTATAATTTTCGACTCAGTGCACACTGTCAAGAGTGTCAACATCAGCTGTTACACATGTGTGGCGCTCCGCCTGCCATGGTGGAGCGCGGAAGAACCAGGAGTTTCAGGAATAAAAGATAAACCACAGCTGGTACGCAAGGCTCATAGGCATTTACGCTCTTAAAAATGTGAACCTTCACTCTCCAAGCCAGTAATTATTCATTCATCTTTCTGCCCCATTGGACAAGACTACAAAATGCTGCCTTGCTTTTATAAGGATAGGTGTGCACTCTTTCAAGTCAGTTCTGATTAAATAGTTAGGAGTAGTTAGTCGTACTGGGCCTAAGGAGATCCTCTTCTAAAGTGCTGTAAATATAAGGGATGGGGGACCAGTCCACTGTCCTCATTCTCTGCATGAATGAATCCCAAACTTCATCTGAGTTTCAGCAAGTTTATATGAGGCCCTAAGCAGTGCGAGTAAAGCTAAACATTCCCGGTTTTTATCCTCCACAAGAGCTCAGCACCAGTTTGTAGAAACACAATAGGGACTCCTTTTTCAAAAGAAAAAAGGCTTTTTTAATTGATCAATTGAGATCTTTATATTGGCTTCAGATGAACTTTGGGGAACATTCTTGCACCAAACCAGGAATCTAGATTTTGGCCTCCATTACTTACATTATACACATGTTAAAAAATGATGCATACATACTGTGTGACAGACAGAAACAACTGTTTTGATGTTTGTTTGTGCATTAGAGGATTGTTTTAAGTTAACCTGTCATTTTATAGTTGGTCAACTGTGTATCAGGTTTTCCTCTTGATGGCTATTCATTTTAGAGGGCAACCAGGACATGAGTTATTAAATATACTTGCCAAACATTCAGAGATATACAATATTTAACTAAGTTACTCATTAAAATAGAGTCATATTTGAAGGAGCAAAATATAGGGTTCGAAAAGGAACGTTCTCATTGAGGCAAACAGCAAATTCTGTTTGAACTTAAAATCCCTCCAGCAATAATGGTAGCGTTAATGAAATTGAGACTTTTTTCCTCTCTTTTTCAATTTCTTTCTATTTGCCTTCACTTACCGAAACGACTTCTTTCATAGCTGCTGCTTTAATAAGATTCTATTAATCCGCCTTCTAGAGTCTTAGGACCCTTTGGACGTCACTCATACTTTAAGAAAAGACCAAATTCAATTCTGCTGACTCAGTACTCAGACGCTTGACTGCTCAGTCTGAAGTCTTATCACCTGCTGTGCCTCTTTATCTCACTGTGTGTGTGTGTGTGTGTGTGTGTGTGTGTGTGTGTGTGTGTGTGTGTGTGTGTGTGTGTGTGTGTGTGTGTGTGTGTGTGTGTGTGTTCAGTTATTCATATATTTATTTCATTGATGAGAGAAAATGTGTCTTAATTATATGAGTCTTCTGTCACCTCGGTGCCTTCTCCGTGCATTCAGCTACACACATTGACTCTACCTATAACCAACCAATCATTATGCAGGCCCAGCGCCATGATCTCCTCTGTATCTTCCTCACTAGACTTCATTAAAGCCATCTGATCACACTTTTGCTAATGGCTAGGCTGCTGCTAATAGGAGGCTTGGGAGCAGTTTAAACGTCACTCTGCACGCAGGCCTGTGGGGGGGTGGGGGTGGTTGAAGGGGAGTCGGGATGGAAAGCATGTCTAGAATAATTGTTTACTTTGGCACTCACTTTATGAAGACGTGCTGTGAACAAAAGAGTGACTTGCAACACAAAGTCATGTGTTCATATTCACTCTCAAGGTCAGCTGGAATACCCTGTATGTTTCAAAGCATCGTTAAAAGATGTATTGCTTGTTTTTGAATTATATTCATACAAATTCTGATACATTACTTCCTTGCATTGCATTTGTCTTCTCTCGTATTAAATGCATCTCATTGCATTTAGATTGCATACTTGTATGATTCAACTGAATTATTAACACATGTTGTTTTAAAAGAAAGTAGAAGGGTAAAAATCAGCCGTCCAAAGTGAAATCAAATAAATTCCCTGCCCTTATATCAAATAGGTGTTTTATTGCTTGAAGCTTGAAACCTGTGTTTCTCTCTAGCAGAGGCCTTTGGGGAGGGGGTGATGGAACAACAGTTTTTGCTCACTTTTGTTTGTTTTCTCTTTTCTCTTTCTTCTGCTTCTCAGCTGCGAGTGATCACTACCTCATAGGTAACAACATCACAGTAGCTGTTCTGGGGATAGTTATTCCTATCGGTGAGTACTCTTTACTTTCTCGCTGTGTTGCCTTTGCTTTCTGCTTGCCTGCTTCTCCCTCCTCGCTTCTTCGACTGCTTGCCGTTCAAGACCTGCAGGTTGTGTGTGGATTGTTGTGTTTGATGTGTCTGGCTGCATGTGTGTATGACTGCGTTTGTTTGAGAGTTTAAACACCCACCTGACTGATTCAAATGAGTTTATTTTATATTAAACAGGAACATGTTTTGTCCTTTGAACATGCAAATCATACAATAGCCTCAGCTGATGTTTGGGCACAAAATAATAGGTCACTTATTGAGAGAATGTGCTGAACTCTGGTATTATCTCAATAATAGCTGCCTGGCTTTCGGCTACAAAAAGCCATTATGAGCCTTAAAACTCGTCAGCCATCGATGACTAGCCTTTGTAATGTGCACTTTATGTCATTTTTAATGTGATTTGAGCAAATGAGGAATTCAGTTCAAATGTTGTCATCACATTTGACCAGCTTTAATAACATTAAGTTCATGTTTCCACTCTGATCAGACAGTAGCTCAGTCTGAAATCAATCCAGTGCAATCACCTTCTTCGTGACCCAGAGATCTGAGAATGGGTTACTGGAATCAGATTGTGCATACGAGTAAAAAAAAACGTAATGAGATAAAATTGTGTTTTGTGGAATTTTGACCTGGGAAATTACATTATTGCTGCGGTAGAAAGAAATTATCAGGCCACAATAATACAATACAGTGAAATAAGGTGGGCATAATTGGAGAATGCCAGTTAGTCCAATAAAACAAGCTTTGTGAAGCAATTTATTCTATTAGCTTGAATTTAAATGATAATCACATTTTATGGAAATATTTAATTCTTGACTGAGATATCAGCTTAATGTGCAAATGACCTTTTAGAAGGGGAAAATGTCGCTAATTGAGATCTCTTTCATCCCTAATATTAAATAGTTTGAGAAATTATGAGAGCTCTAAAATGTCGTAAAGCGTTTTTTAAATTATTTTCATTCTCAACCATTGAGATTTCAGCTAATTAAAACAACCCCCGAGACTGTGAACCCTCTCCTCTTTTATCCCTCATTCTGTCCTTCTGCCATTCATTGCAGCCATAAATCTCCCATTCTGTATATTTTTGGCAGCTTTGAAACGTTAATTATTGTTGGAAGTCCACAAGGGCCGGATTTCTGCACCCCAGTTTTCCGCTCACATCCGTTAATGCACCACGCCCACCCACAGCTCCACAAGGGGAAACAGCCCAGCCATGATAATCAGTATTTAGCCAAAGTTATGCTGCTCTCTAATTGGAATGCATTTTTTTAAATCAGGCAAAAGCTGATGTTTTTTTTAACCAGTGAGTATTTAGAAAAGAACAAAGGAGGATCTGGGGTTTCCAGCCCAGTCACACAGGGACCTCAAGTGCCTATCCAACAAAAGAGCAATTAGATTGGGCTACCACAGGGGATGCAGATATGTGTGGGCATACACACACCCACACACACACACTTGTTTTATCTCTCCACATTGACACACCTTTCGTTTGGCTGTGGGTCTCTCATACATAAACTCATATGCTCACTGTATACACACGCAGGTCCTAAAGGGCAACTAGGCAGTCATGCTGATATGGTAATGAGAGGAGAGATACAGAGCTTATCTCAAATCCTCCAATCCCCATGTTTCTCTCACATGCCCTCTTCTCCTTCCCGTGTCCATTCTCCTCTCACAACCCAGTCAAAAAACACCAGTCAGGCAGTCTGAAGATAGCGTTTACTTTTTCTTTTAATAGACTCGTGCAGAATTAAACATTATAGCTAAATGTAGCACAGGAATAATGCGGTGATTGTTGGGGAAACTTCTGAAGCAATTGGAGTCAGGACTCAAAGAAAGACACGATGGAGAGCTGGAGCTTTGATGGCAAACACTGGCGGTTTATTTGGAGCTTCGGCAGGAGAATTCATGTCACGGGCCACGAGTTGACCACACGGTTGAGATGCCACAATCAATTCTGAAGAACTCTACCCCAGACCCATGTATTTAGCTAGTTCAGAGAGAGTAATCAACATTGTGCATAACAAGATAGAATCATAACACCTCTATCAGCTGACGCCAACAGGCAGGAACAGGGAGACAGAACACTGAGAGCACAGCAGCCAAGGTGCTCAGTCAGGACAGTATGAACTGATAAACTGGTTCAAAGTTACGGGCCTTGGAAAATATTTCCCCAACAGTGATGACTGTTAAGCATCCTTGCAGGGCTTTTATTTAATAACAATCTGATCACTGGCTTTACTGTATGTCCTGAATACTACAAGATTTAATTCAAATGATTTGTATGCTTTCGATTGGTTATGCATGTATTTGTGTTTGAGTGTGTGCTGGATAAATGGTGTGTGATGGTGCATGCAGACATTCATTGTTGCAAATTATGCATGTGCATATTTGTGTTTGATCATTTTGTATGATTGAGCAATTTTTTTTTAATTGAATGAATATTATAGTCACTATGAAGGCTCATTGTTTGTAAGTTTCACTAAAAAAAGCATCCAGATTAGTTTTAAATGGCACGTGTATACACAGGGTTTCTCTGTCCATACCCTCGACGTAAAACACTGTGTAATTCAATACATTTCATGGCAGCAAAAGTTAGAAAATAAGCCATTGACTTAGATAATAGATCAAAGAATACCGATAATAATGAGACTTCAAAAATTGAACATTTTTTTGTGTTTGTGTGTGTTAGTGCTTAAAGCGCCGCTCTGTGTCCCCTGGGCTGTGTTAACGCTCCCGCCGTGTGTTGTTGTTGTGTGTGTGTTAAACACATGCAGTCCCTATCCTTGCCACAGTGGTCATCAGCTTGCTCTGCTCCGGAGGGTACCTGGTCTGGCGCAACTGGCGGCGCAAGAACACGAAGAGCATGAACTTCGACAACCCTGTCTATCGCAAAACCACGGAGGACGATGACGACGAGATCCACATCGGGCGCCACAGCGAGTCCGTCGGCCACGTGTATCCAGCAGTGAGTGGCAGCCACAGTCAGCCATTCATAGCGCTTCCTCTAGGGGGCGGCAGCACAGACAGCAACTCCCACTGGTACTCAGGGGCTCCGATGCTCTCGAGCGGCAAATGAGAGATGCTGCAGAGAGAAGAAATGGAGTTTGAAATATTTGGGATATGGGAGCATTGTGCGTGGGTTTTGAAAGCCCGTTTGTTGTACATGTAAGCCTGCTGGAAAGAAGGAACAGGCTCGCACACGCCCACAATCTCACACGTAATTTTTTACAGAAATCACTGAAAAACAGCAAGCATACACACGTTAGCCCTTCACAAGTACATCATGTTCACATTAATTCCACCTTCATGACCATAATCATACAGTACATCATTTGATCCCCCTCACATCTTCGTTGCCAGCCTGCCATCCAATTTACTTGTGCATTGTGTTTTTCTGGTGGTTGAAGTGTTTGTTCTGTTACTGGGTCAGATGTGTTTCTTATGAGGTCCCGTTTCCTGACAAACTCCTAAACTGGCACGTGTCATCTTTAAATTACGGAAGCAGCTGATTCAGAAGTTATTGTTTCACAACATGGTCACTAGATTACTGTAAACATGTGCCGTAAGGGAGCATACTTGTTTGAGAGGTATTCTGCGGATATTTCTTTGTCACGTTAGCTGCTAAAAATGATAACAAAGGTTTAGAAAGGCATTAGAGTGCCACTGAGGATTTAATTATGACTCATGTCTCTATGCAGTGCAGTTATGAGAGAAAGGCATGACAGGAGGGCCTCCACAGTGTTGATGATTTATCCGTAAGACAACAAATATTTTTAGTGTACAGATGTCTTTGAGAAAGAAGATTATTTTTACGGAGCTGACGGATAACTTTTTAGAGTGGACAGTAACATCATAACATTGCCTGAATGTTGATTTTGTTTCCCGTTATAGTTTAAAAGGACATGGAAGATAAAGGAAGGAGAGCACAAATCAGAATCAAGGAAAATTCAGAATAATATATTTTGTCTTGAGTGTAGTTGCAGAAAGCATGATTCTTATCATTTGATGAATTGCAGGCTACCCTGTTGATTTCCCATTTGATGCTAAGGCAGTCTTTGAGAAAACATATTAGGACTGAAGCTGAATTTTCTTCAATACCCAAAAAAAACATCAGCTTTAATTTTCTCCAAACTGCACTTAAATGTATCAGACACTCATGATATTTATTTAATATATGTGTTGCTTTAGGTATAGGAAAGCAAGCAGGCAAGGACAGCCAAAAGGGATTATAGGGGGGTGGGAGTCTAGCGCTTTGATCGGTTGGCATGGTAACACAGATTTCTTTGTGTCGTTCAGAGAGAAAAGCAGCAAAGAATCCTGTGTACCATTGGCACGGTGACAGGCTGCGAACACACACTCACAAACACACACACACACACACACACACACACACACACACACACACACACACACACACACACACACACACACACACACACACACACACACACACTCACACACAGGAAACAGGTGCACAAGTCATATTAAGATTCAAGGTCGAATGAACAACCACCCTATGTGAAGGGCTGCAGAGAGCGAGCGAACTCTCTCATCTTTTTTTATTTACATCTGCACGGATCTCTTTATTGCCTTCAAATGTTTTTGTTTTTTTTCCTCTCCTGTCCTCTTCTTTTCTCTCCTCGTTTCCTTTCCTTTTGTGGCACTGTGGCAACTCAGACAGCCAGAGAAAAATGAGATTGGCATAATGTGGGCCAGACCTTTTCAGCCGTAGGCAAGCATCCTGCATTCCTCGCATAGGAGCAGCCAGTGAAGGAGGGAATGAATAAAGGGGGGGGGGGTTGGAAAGAGGGGAAGAGGAAGGTCAGGGAAAGATGAGGACCGTAAGGAGGAACAGAACACTGGATTCTTTAGGAACCTGCCATTTCTTTCCCGAGTGCCATCTTTGATCTCTCTTTATCTCCTGCTTTCATTCTTTCTTCTCTTTCCACCATGATATTATGTTTTCTCTCTCCCTCTCTCCGTTACCAGCCTACTGTAACCGTTTTTTATCTGCTGTTTGCAGCGCGTGGCACTCAGTCTGGAGGATGATGGCTATCCCTGAGGGGGGGGCTGCAGCCTGCCCCCCCTTCCCAATGCCTTCCTGGCCCCTCCTCTCACCACAGCTACACCGCCACAATGAGGCCAGTACACCGCAGAGGAGAAAGAGAAGGAGTTTGCCGGCCCTTTTGTAGGAGCAAGGGATGACATGTACATCTTTTAAATACCCCTTCCTCTCCTGTTTCCTCCACTGGAGTAACAATACTACCACTACTAGCCACTACTACTTCCCTTAGTGCTAGTCTGTTTGTAGCATCTGCTCCTCTCCTCTCTCTTCTCTGCCTCTTGTTCGCTGTAGTGGTGTTCAAAATGCTGCTTGATGATTTTATTTCAAACTAACCTCATTTGGCTATCTCAGTGCACATTGTAAATAGAAGGCCATCGCACAGGGAGAGAAAAGCCGACATGCATTATTTTTTAAACTTCATTTTACACAGTTTTAATTTATTTGTATGAGTTTGCTCTTGTAAATATGTAATCCGCATCGCTAAGTGCTAGAGTACTACTGGAATAGCTTCACGGTTATACGGTTATAGGAAAGGGCGTTTTTTCTTCATAGTTCCCTTTACTTCTCGAGTTGACATGACAGATTTTTGTTTCAAACAGGCGAATGTCGTCCTTTTACACCCAGCCTTTGAGCTTCCCCCCTTGACATATTGTATGTGAGCAGGAGAAGCTAAATATAGCCAAGGGGAAAGGAGAAGGAAGAAAATGATGGGGTTGTCTGCATGTTTGGAGGTGGCTTCGGGGTGAAAGAGTTTTTATTTTTTTTATTTGGGAAGGCAATTGAAGGATTTGTGCCATCAGAGGGTAGTTCCTCAAGGCAAAAAGCTACAGGGCAGAGAAGGCAAAGGATTATGGGTAATCCTCTCTTCTTGAATCAGAGGTATGCGTGCAGTCGATAAAGAACTCAGGATTGTTTGTTGATTATCGGCTGGTGTTAGGTCTCACACGTGTTCCTGACTTTTTGTTTGTGGAAACATTGTCACAACACCTTTGTGTGACTGTGAAATATTAACATTAATGCTTTGAGTTAGAGAGTTCTATGAGTGCCACATGCTGTATTGGAATCCTGTAGAAATGAAGTAAAAGTTATGAAATGAGAGGAAGAGCAAGCAGCTAACTGATTAATTGACAGAAATATTATTGCCATTAGACAACTGCAAAATATGTTTTTGTCTATTTTTGATTTGTTTTCTGGCCCCAATAGTCTTAAAAACTTCATCATTCTTATAACTTTTGGTGTATGGCTCCCAAAAAAAATCACTTTTACTAAACACTTTGGTTTATCTCTCTGGATTAACAACATTTTCTGGATGACATGCCATGGATAAAGAGCCCACACTTGAAATAAATCACTTTCCGCTGTCCCTGACTGTTCAGTGTGGTTGTGAGTTTCCCTGATTTGTATGAGCAGATGAGTATTACTCCAAGGCTGACTGAGCCAAGCACTGATTTGATTTGAAAGCTAGATAGAGAAGAAGCGTGTAAACCAGCATTAAGAGCTGATCTTCCATTGGCTAGCCACAGACATGCTTCTAGCCCATTGAACCAGATGGAGTTCATGCCCAGTGACTATTGCAATAATTGCTCATAATGTGTTGTCACTGTGAATATCTAGAGGCCGTTGTGACAAGTTAATATGATCGCTGTTACAAGTACTTATGGCAAATGAACAACATTCCTATTTTGGATATCATTTAGTCTTAATAAAAGGCATCTAGTATGTGTTAAGAACACTTTTATATAGGGTACAGAAGTTTAAGAATAACTTCAGTAATTTCAACAATGTTGCAATTTAGCTTTGTTTCTCACATCCTGTCTTTTATAATAACAAGCAAAAACAATTATAGAATGCAAACATCAAAGTCTTCCAATTTAGGTTGTGTATAGACATAGCATATGTCTTCATCTTACAATAGACAGCATGTGCATACAAACAAAAGGATGATTAATGGTAGTTATTATTATTCGGGATTCTCACTGATTTCTGGAAGTGTTTTCTCAGTGTGGGTAACCACAGGGGAGGAAGAGAGAAACAGACAGAGAAGGTGGGCAGGAAGTGACTAAACCATGTGCGAACAGGTTTGTGTTTGGAAGATGAATAGTGGGCTATTTATTTTGTCGGATTTCTGCTGATGTTGTGTTACGTCATCCCAGCTCACATCCCTCAGAAGGATGGCACTCTCTCCTCTCAGTTTATGATGCACAGTGGGGGATTTGTACGGCCTATGTGTGAAAAGTGGCACGCTAGACAGGTAAATTATAGTAATCGCCAGCACTGCACTCCTCTACGTCTATAACGAAGGATGATTGAGCACAAGCAAGGGGCCATCTCCCTTCGTCTTAACAAAATAAAATGCATTACACAGTGGGGAAGACTGTGACTCAGCCTAACATGAAACCTGACTGGTTTAGTAGTGGAACTGTTTAGATGGACACAACTGTATCTTTGTTTAAACTGAAGTCATTTTATAATGTTTTTTTGGGTAATTATCGCAATGGAAATTGTTGTTTATCCTTACAATTTCACATTTAAAGTCCTAAAGGACAGATGATGTAAGATGTCAAGAAAGATGAAACAGATCAGATGTCTGTGAATATAAGACATCACAAACCCCCTGCCAGATTGAACCCTGTGCTCAGCCAGCTCTGCACTCCTCATCGTTTCCTTCATGTCCGTGTTTGCTGCAGGTCTCATAGAGTTCCATACGGAGGGTTTGCAGTTTGGAGAATAAATAGCTTACTTATTGAGGTGACTGAGCGTGGCATTGTAGGAAAGTTATTATTGCTACAGTGTGAAGACAGATTGGCTGGTCCACAGCGCGGACACCTTGAGAGCAGCCGTCTCCTGAAGGACGCTGATAAAGTCCATAAGGGACCTTTGTCATCCAACATGTAGGAGATTTTTATTAAAACGGTAGTAGAGGACATGGTTTGAAAGTATGCTATCTTGAAATTCTTGATTCAAATTGTAAGGAAAAATGTTGTAGGATTACACTCAGTCAGTTTCATAAACAAGGCAGCAGTTAGCAGGATCTCACAGAGCTCATGCTCATGCTGAAGGTGTTGAAGAATAAATAGTGCAGTTTTTGTTTATTTATATTTTTAATTGTAGTACCGGTATAATGCTGTGTAGCTACGAGTCAGTTTTTGGGTAATCTTTTTACTTGGAATTATCATGGTTAACCCAGTGCTGCAGCGCTGCATGTATAACATAGCACTAAGTTATTGAGCCAGGTTAGTAACTTTTAAATGTAGTCTTAAACATGTAAGGTACACACATTTAAAAGTGTCTTAATATAAAGATCAAAAGCCGGCTGCTCCAACAGTTTGTAGGTTCAAACTAACACGCAAATGGGATCTGAACCAGCTGACAGAGAAAAGTGTTTGCTTATTATTTAACAATTGGTATAATTGACCCTAGATAAAAAAAACTGTTTATTAGGCATTTAATGGGAAATTTGTATTACCTTGAATAAAAATCATTCTGCTAACGATATAATGAGACAAAATGACCAACAACTTTCAAGTTTGTGTATTCAGATATTTCCTCTCATAGACAATAAACATAAATCTCTTTATGATCAACAGTTAAATGTAACATTTATCTTGACCCCATAAAACCGTTTAGTTTTCTTGCGATGCTTTCTGTTTACACTGTTCGTTGGTTTTGTTTGGTCAATACTGAAGATGATTCTTAAATAATTCCACACATTAGTTACGTTTCGAATAGCTAACATATTCCTCAAGTTTTAATGATGAAAATCAATGTAGTTGTAAATATTTTACACACAAACTTAGTGATGAATGTACAAACAGCTGGTGCGACATCCTGTTCTCAATATTAAGACACTTTTCAGAGGGTAAAACACACAAAAAATGTGCCCGTTAGGCCTATCCATCTATTGGTTTTTACTCATGCTGTCATACAATATGTTGACATTTCTAACACCCTAATGCATAATAAGCAGGTTCCTATCACAAATAAACGATGTCAAGGTTGCATCTGGTTTATTTTATTGAAATTACGATACAATAACATAGCACAACAGTATAGCACTCTCTAACAGCTGTGATAACCCATAATTCAATATAAGTGTCTGCATTAATTACAGTGTTTCTGATTTGTGCTCCCTGTTTTGAACTGTCCTGTTGCATGTCCCTCTCTTCCGCTCTTCTAATTGGTCGCTTCCAGTCCTTTCCTAGCAGAGAATCTGACCTGTGCTGCATTGAACCAGGATGCTTTCATTGCTTTCTAACATAACTCACATCTCTCAACCACTTCACTTCTTAATGCACTTTCAAAAGTAATCTGTGGTTGGTAACTTACTACTGAATTGTAGTTTAGAGATCAGCACTGCTGTCTCTGTGCTCGCTCATTCTCTTGCCCTCCCATCTTCATTTAAGTCATCGTCATCTTTCCTTTGGCAAGGGCTATCAGTCTTTGGGTAGACAGGCACACACACTCACTGGACTAATGGGATAAAACTCCGGAGTAATAAAATGGAACCCCTGAAATAATGAGGAAACCCCGAGAGCCGGTAAAGAAACTCAAGCCACGAGAAGCAGCCCACCATTCACCGACCAGCTACAGTTTGGACTGTGGAAGGAGCCCTCATTGACTCTACTTGGCTGGCATGTATCTCTTGTTGACCCAGTGACTTTCCTTCAACTGGTTCCTCTTATCATGTGTTTTTGGGGATATTTGTGCGTTGTAGTTGTTGCTCTCTCTCTCCTTTCTTTCCTTGCCAAACCATTCTCAGTTTCATATTTGGTCTTCTGAATAATGGATTACTTGAAGGGCAATGTTCAGTCGCCTACTTTTTGTACCGGTCAGTTTAAAATGAAGAAGGCAGCAATGGGGGAAGTTGTGAAGTCTGTGTGTGTAAATCTTTTTATGGGTTGGGATGATATACTGTACACCGGCAACACCTTTTATAAATAACAGTATTGTTACAGATTTGGAAATTTTCCTTCAACAGTGATTGAGTTGGGAGAAATCACAGCCAATAAGAAACTATTGGCTCCAATATTTTTGGAAAAACTGTCTCCCTGGATTTTCTCAAAATGTCGCTGATGTGTCATTGCCTGCAAGGAAATCTCAAATACCATTGGGGTTCCGTCCATTCCACAGCCATACGACAGGCATTTTTTTACGCTGTTTGTTGCACAAAACTTTTCAAGAAGCCTTCTGCACTGTGTAAAGAGATAACGTTCTTAGGAGGGGAGGAAATAAAAGGGAGGGGGGGTTCAATGGTACAGTCCAATGGTTTTGAATCATGACTTGTAAATACGTTTTCATACAGCAAAAACTTTTTGATAATGTTTTAAATGTATCTGTAAAAAAAGATGTACATAAACCTCTGGGGTTAAAGGAGTGTAGACTATATATGAATTTATTTGTACACAAGAGCACTGGATTTATTTACTACTTGATTGTAACTAAAAATTAATAATCTGCCAAAGTGTTTTTACTTTACTTCCTCTCCTATCTGTTCCGTTTGTTGCTTTTTAACAGCATTGCAGATCTTTAGTGTTCATACTGTATTTAATTCTGTTAAATAGATTTTGTTGTTGTGTGTTTTAAAAAAAGAGGTTATCTTTTTAATTTATTGGTGCCTTGTTTTGTGCTCCTGTATACTTTTACTCTTTCTGTTTTTCTGTGTTTTGTGTCTGCGGGCGGGGGGGGTTAACTGGCGGGTTGGTGAGGGACGGGGTAGGGGGAGTTAAAAACTTAGCAACTTCTGTACTTACATGGAATATCTGTACTGTATGCCAAAATGGTCTCACTCACGTTTCTATGAAATCAAGCTGTTGATAAATATCTCTATATATTGATATATTAAATTTATAAAAACTGTCCAACCTATTTGTCTCTGTGTTTCATCTGGACTCTGCATTCTTGTCTTGTCTGGATCTCAGTCTTTCTGATTGACTTAAATCTTCTTAGCAAGAGTGTAAGCATCTGCAAACTGCCTTAAGTATGCAACAAAGATATGTTATAGTTAATGTAATATTGTTAATCATTACAAGGCCAAATACAAGAGCACTTTAGGTAGAGTTGTGCCATTAAAGCGCAGTCCCTTTAGCATTTCTACGTTGTAATTCAAGAAACAAAGTATGAATGAATTCCTTGAGCCATGACTAAATGTATATATAGATTATCTTTCTGCCCTTTAGATAACATGAGGTCATGAAGTTGACCATTAAAGTAAATAGGTTGGCGCTTTGTAACATGGCAAAGCTCCCCAACCCGCCCACTTAAAATGTGTTTCTGGTTGTTGCCAGCCATTACGCTTTTCCCATATGGATTTAGAATATGTAGAGTTAATAACCCCCTCTATCTTTAAACAATTTAAAGCAAAATCTCCATGGGATGCATCATGGAGATCATCATCGAGTGATACCAGCGCCAAATCAAACTTTCTTTTTAAGTTGGTATTATGTCAAAACTTTATTTTATAGTCCAACACAGGAAGTGCAATAATATAAACTGTTTTTCATATTGCTGAGGATACAGGCGCTCTTTCGCCTGCCCATTGTTGCAGAGTTGCTGTTGCTCTTCATTGAAGATTCAACTCAACCAGTGCCCTGCGCTGTCATCTCCCCGGGCATTACAGAAGTCAAGGGTTTCATTGAAGATTCATGATAAGTGAGGTATTGGTGCCGGATCAAAGGGGTTATGGTGTTCTATGATACACTTCTGGCTTCCCTTTGAATCTCATCCTGCATCTGCCTCTTCCATTACAACTTGCATTGGTAAAGTGTATCCAGTTAAGTTTACAGGCAGTTCTTAGGGGGTTGATATAAAAGTGTTAGAAATTCCAAATTCAACAGTTATCACATGTATAGTAAAGGACAGGTGTTTGAAATCAGAGTTCTCTGCAGGGCAATCAACCCGAACAGAAACAAGTCAATACAGAGGTCTGTTACAGCCGAGAAATACCTCCAACCTTATGTCCCAGAACCAGAAATCATAAACGCCGTTGATGGCCTCTCTATTGGCTTTGTTCCTGGTTAAGTTGTTGCCTTGAGAACTCTGATTTCAAACACATATCGTTGTCACCTTATGTCAATTAGATGATGGTTGACTTTGGTGAAGAACTGCAATCCTTTCATTACGCCCTCTGGCTATATGTTAGGTGGAGTTTGATTTCTTCTAAAGCATTAGAGTGGTAGTGATATGAATTTATTACTGACATGCAATGGGTTTTTAAATTGGTACTGGTGCATTCTATTAATATGACCCTGTGGGCCAGCACCTGAGTAAATGTGCCAGTTTGCCCTCAGTCCTTTTTAAATCAAATGTATTCTATATCAAAGTAAGTAAGTCGGGCAGTACAGAACTAAACGGAAGGTTCTCTGTTGGTAGTTTCTACCATTGCACCCACTTTTCCAGAAGTCGTTATTATATACATTTTCAGGGATGTCTTTTTAACTCAGCCCAATCCTTATATGCTGTGTCCAATTCCAGCAATGACCAGAAAGAGGAAGACACCTACAGCATCCATTTTCACAGTATTGGAATTCAGCCACACTCCACAACCTTTTCCCTCAAACTATTACCTCTCCTCTGATGACTGTCGGACTCTAATAGTTCATATTTAGTTAGAGTTCGAGGGGGCATCCAGGTGGGAGAGTGCAGAAAATATTCACTTTGAACCGTCGCTTAATCATGAATAAAATATTTAAGGACCCTGACACGGCAACTCTATTTATATAAATATAGCTAACCCAAATGTGTGCTTCTCCTAGAGAATCCTTGTTCTTTAATTTGTTCTTCAGAGTTTAAAAGGGTTTCATGAATTCACATCACTTTAATCTACTTTATTGTGGTAATAATATATACAATAAAAGTACAGCCTTGCCACATGAACTACAGCCTAAAGCCCAGTTGAAAAGGCCTAAACAACAAAATGTGTGAATGACAGCTGAATGTAGTAGATAGTATAACATCCAACAAGCTTTCTCCCATCAGGAATTGCGGGAAATAAATCAGAGCTAAATTAATATTTAACTTACACATTTGTAATGGGGCCAGAAACATGACTCAAAATTAATTCTATTGTTCCTTCATGTCTGCTGGATGTGTAAATAGGCAGCTGTTTCTGTAAACAAAAATGTTCGCCGAAAATGTTTTCCATCAATTTAACAAACATCTTTTATTCACTGTTGAGTGTTTTACCACCCGCAATTATGTTTTTCAGCTTTAAGTGTGTCTATGTCCTTGTGCCAATACAGCGTACATCATCAGCACTCTTACAAATCAGGAGTATTCAGTATGCAAATGACATGTGAAATGCTTAAT
Organism: Notothenia coriiceps; assembly: GCF_000735185.1. Classification (NCBI taxonomy): domain Eukaryota; kingdom Metazoa; phylum Chordata; class Actinopteri; order Perciformes; family Nototheniidae; genus Notothenia; species Notothenia coriiceps. Next base: position 169,870 of record NW_011361896.1, read on the forward strand.
CCTTGTAAACTAACCAACCTGCATTGAATTTAATTAGTATTTGAACAAAGCTATCCTCACACTGTGTCATGCCCTGCTGCCCCTGCTGGCCAGAGTCCCCACTGCACTAATGTTATCGCCATTAAAACTTTGAGTGCATCAACACATTGAAACACAAACAGGCTGCCAATCTGCTTGGCTCTATCATCCAAGAAACATTAATCCTCCATTTTGTTTTCAGGGCACAGTACTTTCTGTAAATTGACATAAAGCAGAGGCTTTGCTTATGTTTGCTGTTGTAATTCCCTTTAATCATTCTCCATTATTGTCTTTCCCCGTCTCATTATACCTTCCTCTCTCTCATTACCTTCTGTTGTGCCTTTGTGACGCCTCTGAGAGCCTTGCATAGGCAATGCAGGTTTATGGCGCTCCTGTGTGGGAACAGTTTCACAGGATTAACAATGGAAGTGTTTCACAGCCATTGCAATAAAATGTGATTGTTAAAAGCAAATTAAGACTCCCTCCACCATTTGCAGTTATTTTCATTTGCATCAGCCCATTCCCTACATTTTCCATCTCACCTTCTGTCTCTCTCTTGGTCCATTTCTTTTTACCTCTATCAGCACTTTACGCTTCTCCCTTGTAACACTTTCCCACAGTAGCACCTTTTTGATAAGATGTTTCGACTTTGTAAAGGAAGCCAATCGGTTCACATCTGGCCTCATGAAGTTATTGCAATAAAGTCCCTTTCTGTTTAAAAATGCAGTGAACACACAGATACCCCTCTGCCTCCCTCCCTCCCTTGTCTGCCTCATGCATGACAGTTCCTATTATCTCCTGGATAATAAGTTGCACATATTAGCCACGGGGGCAGATGGAGAAGCAGGGATATGGCACAGTGTATGTGTGTTTGGTTGTGTGTGTCTGTCTGTGTCTGTCAGCGTGAATTCTCTGTATGGCTGTGTGTATGGCTATTAATATTTGCCTGTCTATGTTTGTGGTTCTGTTTGTCCTAGAGTGCGTTTCTTTGTCTGTATTTATGGATTTACGTCCATCTGTGTGTGTGCCCGTCTGGATTTTGTGTCTGTCTGTGTAGCCGCATGCCAGCATGTGTGTTTGTCTCTTCACATGTGGGTGTATGTTGTGTGTGCTTGTGTGTGTGTTTTCACAGGAACACACCAGAGGGGGAGTTGATGGGCTAAGTGCCATTACCAGATAATTACGGCTAAAATTCTCCAAGCTAACGAGGACAACTCATCATCATGGTGCTGGCAGACAGGGAGGCCACAAAAAACGTCTGCAATTCAGATGAGGAGCACTTCCCCCTTCTTCTATAGGTGCATGTGTGTGTCTTTTCTTTAGTGCTTGTATGATGAGAGGGATTACTGTTATTCACGTTTTGAATGAGAAGCCATCCTCTCAGTGTGTGTTTGCATGTGTGAATAAATATGAATACTGTTATCAGTGTAATTGGCCGGCACCGGAGCCCAGTGTGAGTTGACTTTAAGGGCATTCATACACCACATTGAGTGGATACCTGTAATGGGCTCATACTCCACTCCCTGTGGTTCAAGGTTCAAGGTTCTTTATTTTGTCATACGAACATAGCTACAGTGTAGTTATGGCGATGAAATTCTTAGGTCACAGGCTTCTCCAACAGTGCAACACAATAACACAGATAAACAGAAAAAATATAATGCAAGTAAATAGTAAATATGTGGTTGACACACATTTGAGAGACGGATCACGTTTTGTTCAGTCGGATAATCTCCACATGTCTACGCTACTTTCGAATCATAAATCTAATCAATAGATTTATGATCGATAGATTTATGATTAGAACATTTTAAAAGTAGGGTTTTGTTTTTTTTACGCGTCACTGTGGCACTCTATTGGAATGATATATTAGATAAATAGATAAATAATTACTAAGTAGCAGATGAATGTTATGGATGTTGTTTCAACAGTTCAGGTGTTTAACAGATGTTGTTTCAGCAGTTCAGTGATGTGGACACCAAGGAACCTGAAGCTGCTGACTCTCTCCGCCGTAGTCCCATAGAGTGGCGAAGTCCCTCCCTTTCTGGGGGACCTCCATGGGACCTTATTTTGGACAAATTATGTATTGAAGTCAATGGGGAGAGAAAGATTATCTTTCGATCCTGTTTGAATTGTGCCACGAATTACACATATGATGTTTGTCAATTTAAAAGATAATTTTGCAAGTCAAAAAAATAAAAATGTGTCGTAAAACTGTGAAGCAACACTTTTTTTTGTGTGAAACCGCTCAATGAACTACATCTCCTGTCTCGCAAAACACACCAAGACAGCCGTCATGTTGGCACATTTCACTTCTTTCTTTCAGAATGAGGCGAAAAGTATTAAAAGAGGTGAAAATCACTACAAGTCTGGGCATGTTGAGAGCTGTACATAAATAAAAGGGGAGTTAGTCGGTTCCAAGAGCCAGCATGCGGGACCGGGATTCTGGGATTTGTAGTCTTTCTCGTTGCGTATTTTTCATAGTCTTATATTTCAACAGTTTTACGACAAACTTTCTTGACATGGAAATTATTTTTTAAGATTGACAAACATCATATGTGTAATTTGTGGCACAGTTCAAACGGGATCGAAAAATAATCTTTCTCTCCCCATTGACTTCAAAAATAAATTTTTCCGAAATAAGGTCCCATGGGTTGGAAGTAGATGGCCGCGACTTTCGCCTCCCTATTGATGGCAAGTGGCCGTGTCCTCTCTCCGCTGTTTCCTGTAATCCACAACAGCTCATTGGTTTGCGACGTTGAGATGGAGGTTGTTATCCCTGGCACCAAGATGTCAGTTTTCCAACCTCCTCTCGTACGCCGTCTCGTCGCCGTCCTGTGATCTGGGCCGATTACGGTCAATGTCGTCACAAGCCTCACGATGGTGTTGGAGCTGTGTGGGGCCACGCAGACCGTGTGTGAACAGGAGTAGAGGAGAGGTCTGAGCACGAAGCCTTGAGGGGCTCCGGTGTTGAGGATCAGGGTGGAGGAGTGATGTTTCCCACCCGCACTGCCTGGGGTCTGCCCGCAGGGAAGTTCAAGGATTCAGTCCACAGAGGGCGCTGTTTGAGCCCAGGTCTCTGAGCTTGATGACCAGCTTGAAGGCTTAAACGTAGTCAAGAACAGGATTCTCACATATGTGTTCCTCTGGTCCAGGTGTGAGAAGGCAGTGTGGATGGTGGAGGGCTATGGCGGTCGTCGTGGACCTGTTTGGCTCCGTAGGCAAACTGCAAGGGGGTCCAGAGAAATCAGGGAGGTAGGAGGTGATGAAATGATTGACTAACCCGCTCAAAGCACTTCCATTATGAGGAGGTGAGATACTACGGGCGGTAGTCAATGAGGCTGGTGATTTTTTTGTGTTTTGGGGAGACAGGAACGATGGGGAGTTGTTTTATTAAGACATGTGGGTATCTGTTTACAGACTGCAGCAGGGAGGACCTGGTTGAAGATGGTCTGTGAACATCTCTGCCACGCTGAACTGCACATACCCTGAGAACAAGGCAAGGAGGCCATCAAGATCCCAGGAGCCTGGTGTGGGTTAACCCTTTTAAAAGGATTTACACACACGATCTGCGCCCTGTTTAAAACAAACTGGGCAGTTGGCAATGAAAGCCCGGCGTTGCCACAAATAATGCATTGGCCAGCAGCTTATCCGGCGCAGACCGCTCCTCCCGTGAAAGTCTAGGCCACGTCCCAAGTTGCATAGCCCTCCTCATGAGAAGTGGTGCGCACACCTGGGGGGCCCCGAGAGGACGGAAGGAGACTTAAACACAAGAGGGGACAGATAGTGGGAAACACTGGGCTACTTTGCAAGACGTGGAGTACGCTCTGCGTCCACTCTGCTCCGGCAGCTCCCCGCCAAACGACAGTCAGGCGGGGACAACCAGGGAAAATCAGATCCGGAAGGTCCGCTGGAACGGCTTCGAGCTGCCAAATTCATGCCCGGAGCTGATCCTTTAAACCTCTCCACAAACCACGCGCCCTAGAGCCGCCTCGCCCCATCGAGCCTCTGCAGGCGAGAGTAGAAACTCTATGGAAACTCGGCCCACAGCACTGGTTTTCCGCTGTTGATAAACTGAGCACTGATTAGCGGCGGACCTAAAATAATTGGAATGATCAAAAACGGCAAAACTGATTTGAGAAACACTCAAAACGCAGAGAGTGCATAAATCCCACTGAAGAGCTCAAAGCCCTCCTGCCCAGGGTTAAAGCTGCCCGGGACAAACTACGACATAATAAGTCCTGGTGAATCGCCTGAACGAAACGGACGCGGCGAAAAACTTGTGAACTGAAAAATAAAATCCCTGCATCTCCTCACTGCCCATGGAATGGCGCCTGGAGCGGTGGAGTGCACGAGAAGCAGCGACCGAGAGTGGAGAGCAGAGATCTGGCAAGCTAACTCTGAGACATGATGAGCCATGGTACCTCGAACTAACGCCTGGATGAGCGGTCGTTTTTGACCCAGAAGCGGGTACCCTGACAGACAGGGCATGAAACGTGGCGGGATCCGATCCAGTAGCGCGGATTCATCTGGCCAGTTTCTGTGTCCTGGGTTCCACGTGGAGTACCTGGAGATGAGAACCCGCTATGCAAGCACTAACAGGCCCCGTCCACCACGGCGGCGGCGTTGAAGCTTCGAACGCTCTGCCCATTTCACTTGAAGGGGTGACACACGTTGCCCGAGACTGCATTGGTGAGCGTGTGCTTCGCTTGCCGGCTTGCTTCGCTTGCTCGTATCAAAAAGTTGAGCAAGTTCAACTTTTGAAGCTTCGGCGGAACGGCAGCCATCAAATCAAGTGCCAGTACAAGCTCTAGCCAATCAAGAACTGCTGCTTGTGGTTTCTGGCCGGAGAATTTCATGTGATTGGTTTTGGGTCGATTTCGGACACGCCCTCCGCTGGACGTTTGTTTACCACTGAAATATAAAAGAAGACACTGGCAAAGACTGAGGAAAGAACCGGGCTTTAAGCAGGTGCCGCTGAGTCGCGTATCAGTGAGATGAACAGCAGCTGGAGAGGTGGCTGGAGACGGAATCCAAATGTAGGTCAGCCACGGCCCAGCCAGGAAGACAGACACGACAAAAACACAGAGGAGGAAAAAGAAGAAAGGCGGCACTGTGGACCTCCGCCCCTCACACACGCGCATCCGTACTCGATGCATTTCCCAATGTAGCAGAATGACCGTATCCGCGTGTGTGTGTTGTGATGTTATGGGCCTCAAACACACCTACAATCCGTAGATGCTGCAAAAGCAATCCTGCAGTGCGGAATCTGACTCGTCCACCTCCAGTCGCCTGCACTGTCCTTGTTATCGCGGTCCTGTTCCGTTTAAGTCTGCCTGTGAACAGGCAGCCAGCAGCAGTGAGGATGTGGTCTGAAGGGAGGGCGAGGGAAGAGCCTTATATCCCATGTTGAAAGGGGAATAAACATGGTCCAGTAATGTTTCCCACCCCGTCGTGGGCAGCTGATGGTGTGTGAAAGTAACTTCGGCCAGGACCAAAATCTATCATGTTAATGGCAGTGGTAAAATCCCCGCCACAATCGACGCGCTTCTGCCGTGAAGCCTCGGTCTTGTGATAATCCCAAACAACTGATCAAGTGCCGTGTTGTTGATGGCGAGCGGCGGAATATACACTGCTGTGATCACAACAGATGTGAAAAAGCCTGGCATGTGATCATGAGGTGCTCTAAATAATTCTCACATCTGTGCACCAGTTGTTATTAGTCATTACACACACACCGCCACCTTTACTTTTCCCCGAGTTAACTGTCCGGTCCTGGCAAAAAATTGTGAATCCGTCAGGAACAATGGCGGAGTCCGGGATAGCGGGGTTGATCCAAGTCTCGGTGACAATGAACACGTTACAGTTCTTAAGGTCCCGTTGAAAAGCAATCCGACTTCTGAGTTCATCTAGCTTATTTTCAATCGATTGAACATTAGCCAGAAGAATACTCGGGAGAGGGGGTTGGTTTTCTCGTTTCCTCAGTCTGACCAGCAGCCCGGCACGGGACCCCAGCTTTGTCTTCCTCCTGCGTCTCTCAGGCAGGACAACAGATAGCCATGGTGGATCTCCATTGTCTGTTGGTGGGTTATTGTCCACAAAGTTTCTGATATGCAGAAGTTTCTCTCTACTATATTGTATAGCAGAGTTGGTGCGGTCGACTTGCATGTTGCGAACCATGTTAAAGCAAACGGCAAAAAGTAAATAAACACAAACAAAATACGAAAAAGGGCAAAGTTGGAGAGGAGCCAAAAGACAATAATGCCATCTTCACCGGCGCATTCAGAGCTCCAGTGATGGGCTTATTCCCTTCCTAAAGGGTGTATGTGGCACACAGAGGCAGCCAGCTACAGGGACGTATATGTGCAAGGTGCAATTACACTAGAACAACACAACAAGCTCCTCCCTTTGTGCTGCAGATGTTATTTATGCATAATGTTTGGGTAATTAATTAAATTCATGTTTGTACCTGCTAGGACAGTACAAATACAGATTTTGGAAACCACATATTAAGCCTTCATCTTTACATTCCCCTGGCTTCCAAACAGTAGTGATTAGAGAAAAACTGAATTTTTACTCATTATCGTTTCCTCTATACAATCCTCAGAGTATGGTAAGAGAGTGTGCAAAGAGAATTACAAATATGCCTGACTATGTATGTGTGTGTTTGTGTGTCCACATACAGTATTAATGTGTGTACAAGCACACCAGTGTGTATTGTGTGTTTATGTAATTACTGCAGCCGGAACAACTCAAAAACAGCACTAACACATCATCCACTTCAGTTAAGAGCAAATCACTCTCCTCTCAGTTTGTGATTAACGGCCATCTGTTTCCTGTGAAAAAATGAATTTCGAGTCTGCTTAAATCAATCAAATGATTCCAATATTTATTTATTTATATAAAATATTATGTGTGTGGGGGTCGTGTGTTTATAATGAAAAATAAAAAAATAAACCGTGTGTGTTGTTACCCCTAAAAATAATCCATAGACATGCTTCTATTTTTAAATATCCCTGTAGCAGGTCCTGTTCAGCTCTATTTGCTCTACGTGTGTTTTAGTGTCATACTGTATGGCTGCATCTGGCAAGATCACTCTTTGGTATGAATGATAAAGGAATGTAAAGAAACAGGCAGATTTCAAGACTATAAAAACGACCTTTGATAATAAACCACACAGTATAGACTTTAATATGTTCTTAACAGCTGGCACTTTTTAAGTCACTTCAAGCCATGTTAGGAAGTCCTTGATAGATTTAATATTTCTAATTCCTTCTAAAGTCTCTTTATTTCCTCACAAAACCGAATCTCACAAGAGCACAAAGCTACTGTATTCCCTATTATAAAAATGAAAATCACCTTTAAATGTTGACTGAAATACATGGTATATTTCTATAAGTGATGACAAATCCATGACAGTCATTAAGCAATCACAGGGACAACATTACAACTTTAATTAATTAGATACAAATCAGTGAAACTGAGTCCTCAATATGCACAGGCAACTACCAGAACAAAGGAAATTCTTGAGAAAGAAGGATATAAAGCTTATTGATAGAAGGTGTTTCAGAGCAGATATAGTCCCGAAGGAAATCAAGCCGTTAACGTGGCATAATGATCAAGGTTATTTAATGATAGGCCCTCTTAATTATCCAATATGTTGGATACCAAAGCTGAACGTAGAGAAGTTAGTCCTTTTAGAGAAGAACATGTTCATACTGCATGTTCATTCAGAAACATTTGTCATTTGTGTCATCTAGATTATTTTATTACCATGTAAATTAAAAACAGTGTTGCTTTAAATCTTATTTTCATTATGCTCATACTTGCTGAACCTTTTACTATGGTGTTGTATCCAATGGATAAACAACTCAAATGAGCAAATATAAGCGGTGTGAGAAGGACATTTCCAAGTAACACATCACATTTAAATTTTAGCCGAATAATTTAACAAATACAAATTGTGGACTTGTTCTTGTACCTAACTTTAGGTCTTTCAGATATAAAAAAACGTTGCATCTACCTAAATTAATCATTGATTTAATTGCACCACTCAACCAGCATGCCAAGTGGCCAAAATCAATCACACCCAAGCTGTTATCAACAGGTGCATTCTGGGTGGCTAATTGCTAACTGCTAATGTGTTCTTATTGGATCTTCTAGCAGTGACTTCTGCGTTCACTGAGAAACTTGTAATTAAACCTTCCTTACTCTATTGACTGCAAGAGAGTCTTTCAGCTCAACACCTTTAGAATGTGAGGAGTAAGGTGGGACAAAGTGGACTATTGTAATTTGATAATGAAGAAGCAGAGACCATGGACGTAGGAAGCCTCCTCAATGTGGTTGGGACAATTTGACGGGGGGGGTGGGCAGGTGGTGGACCTCACCTCCTCTACGGGGCTCCGGGGGCATGCCCCCCCGGGAAGATTTTTTTTAAATGTTGAAGTTAAATGCATCTATCTGGTGCACTTTGAGACTAAAGTTAGGGACTAAATCTATGGATACATCTCTCAACAACACCCATGTGAAACAGTACTGTTTAAAACAGACTTACTTTTTCTTTATGCATAAATGATTTTTGTTTTACTGTCCTCTATGAGTTGGAATTATTTCATACATACCTGTTATTCTCTTGTTTTTTATATTGATAATATAAAAGGTGTGCCTTGGAAATACTTGTTTACATGAGATAACTTAGACTAAAGTCAACCATCTAAACACTCAAGAGTCCTTTACCTCACTGAGCTGACATTATAAGATTTGTCTGACAGGAGAGAGCTCTCCTCCTCCTTGTTGTAGAAACAACTTCTTATGTACATTAGCGCTCTCTCGTTCACTCTCTCGCTCGCTCGCTCACAGAAAATGCGCTCGTCGTGCCCAGGTCGTGCCACAGCCGAGCTATGACACACGGATATCGGATACAGCATTAAAAGTTATTCTGGGTCTTTGTGTGTAGAATAGGATACAGTGTATCCTATTCTTTTCGATGGCTTTATTGTATGATATGACAGTTGAACAGATCGCCACTGGGCTTACAACTAAAGACACAGCTATACCAAAAACCGCAGCATGTGTACAGCTCATGTGTATGGCTCTGAGAATCTGCCTTGGTACAAAGTAGCAGTGAAAACATGGTACGGAATTTCATTGATTTGGGTATTCTCTCAATAAGCAATTGGAATGGATTTGATAATGAAGCACTGACACTGATCTTTTCTTCTGGTTGATTTGCTGCCACCCGAAGTCCCAGAGTCGAATTCCGGGACTTTGGGTGGCAGTAAATCACCACCCGAAGCCCCGGTAAATCGCCAGAAGCGCCGACACCTCCTGATCACTCCACTGATCCCATGTTTTATTTTGTGTTGCCATAAGTTAGTAGGCTTGTTTGAGACAAGCGAGACAAGCGAAACAAGCGAGACCTGCTTAGACCTGCGTAATTGCGATCAACGTCTTTCTAGTGCGTTGCATGATGGTTAGTCAGTAGGCTTGTTTGAGACAAGCGAGACCTGCACAGACCTGCGCAATTTCGATCAACGTCTTGCTAGTGCGTTGCATGATGGTTAGTCATTTTGTCCGACTTGCTCTGGAGGCTCGCCTACATGAGACGTTGAAATCTCGCGGGACAAAGACGCCCGCAGTTCCTCTCCACGGGCTGCGGAAGCGAAATGCTTGATGGGAAACGACTCGCTTGTATCTCGAGCTCGAGATACAAGCGAGTCGTTTCCCATCAAGCATTTCGCTTCCGCAGCCCGTGGAGAGGAACTGCGGGCGTCTTTGTCCCGCGAGATTTCAACGTCTCATGNTAACGTAAGGTCGGGCAGGCAGCCCCCCCTCGCAGGAAGTGGAAAGGTGAGCATCCGGGGCAGGCCCATCCCCCACATATACTAATTTAGCAGACCCCCCTCCTTCATCACAACACCTCCACTACAATACGCACAATGGACGAAGAGGTTTTCATCATGGAAGTGGAAAAACACACTATTTTATATGATGTAACCAATGCTTACTACAAGGACAACATCAGAAAGGACAAGGCCTGGTTTTTAGTCGCTGCAGTTTGTGGAGTGGAAGGAAACAACTACATATTAATGTTTTAAAGTTAATTAATACCCGAATTAAACCCGAATCAATAACAAAACTGCGAGCCTGCACGCACGACGCTACACTTCTTCTTCTTCTTCTCTCGGTTTTTTGGCGGATTGCAAACAACTTTAAGGTGCATACCGCCACCTCCGGAGTCGGCTTGACTCGGTTTGCATTTATAAAGAATGCACATGTGTTTAATCGTTAATGTCAGATACTATGTACAAAGTAAATACATTTGTTCCTGCTCAAGATTAGATTCAACTTTATTGTTATTGCACAGATTACAGGTACTGAGACAACGAAATGCAGTTTAGCTTCCAACCAGGAGTGCAACAAGCAGTAAAGTGAAAAGTAATGTACACAATCTACAGAATAAAATATAGAATGAATTGAATGATGAATAAACAGTGAGGGGTATGAATACACTAGATACACACAGCAGCCTGTGAGCAATGAACAGTGTGTATGAATATGCTAAGATATATAAAGTATGAAAACGGTAAGCAGTGCAAGTATAGTATAAAATATATAGATATTAATTTCATGATGATAAACATTGTGGAACAATTATGAAAAATGTTAATGGAGGGGGCGACGTAAAACTGACACAAAACAACAACAAACTTTTGCCACAAACTTTTGCCGAGTTTCATCACCAGCACGTGGTAAAAACCACCAATGAGCGCTCAGCTCGAGATACAAGCGAGTCGTTTCCCATCAAGCATTTCGCTTCCGCAGCCCGTGGAGAGGAACTGCTCCGCCTCGCGGCGCCTCGCTCTCAAGGCTGCTGGCAAGTCGGACAAAATGGCTACCCAATTCATGTGACTGTGCTGTAGCTCCTTACTTTGCATGTCGTGCCAGTGTACTGAAAGTGCGAGGTGGCGATTCGGATTTCCGCCGATTACAACCAGATATTTCCTTTATGTCGTGCGTGTACTGAAGTGAGAGGTGGCGGATTCGATTTCCGCCGACTTTAACA
>NW_011361896.1:181027-192251 GCF_000735185.1 Notothenia coriiceps
TGGAAACCAAGGCGCCGGAGGACCAGCTAGCGAGATCCGTTTGTGAGGATAGTTAGCAACCCACTACCCAGGCGTGAGCTGGGCCCGAGGCAGGGCAACAGGTGGCTGCAGAAAAAAAAAAGCAGCGCTAATGTCAGAGACAACACATTATCATATATTTTTTATTACAGGAGCAGGACACAAGTGGAAGGCTTAGCCTTTCCTAGCCTACCGTACCCCGCCGCCCCTGTATAAATTTGTGCAGAGAACGGGAGCGGAGGCGGGGATCAAAGGTTTAACAAGCCGATACGTTATAACATCGAACCTGAACAATCAGCCCGGGAAGCGAGACCGGCCGGAACAGGAACCGGCCTCACGAATCCCGGCAGACAAACCACCCGAATCCGCGGGGTGAAAAAGCAATCCACCCCAAGCCCGCCCTAGTTCCCCCATATTCAAATCCCTGCCGGGAGGAGGTACCAACCCGATCCCGGCGCGTTTGACGGAACCACAAGTGGCCGGGAGGCGGGACCGCAGCAAGGGCCAGGAACGGCGCACGGAGGCGAGGGAATCCACAGGGCGGGCTGGGGAGGTCCTGGCCACGTTCAGAGGCCTGGTAGCAACCCGCGGAGGTAATCCGAGGCCCAGCCGCACAGCTCCCGATGACCGCTCTGGAGAGGCGTCCGCCCACCACAGTAGCCGTTTGCCAGCGAAGTGCCGTGCCGGCGCGGAGACGCGGCGTGCCGCGCGCCCGGCTCGCCACCTTGGACATGCAGGGTCAGGCCGACCGCTGCAAACCCCGGCCGCCCGGACGATGGCAAAAAACGCAAAAGAGACCCAAGGGGTTCTCTCTGCGGAGCCTGAACTCGCCCTGGAAATCCGGCCGGCGAAAAAAGAATGAGCGTGCCGTGCGCCCGACTCATGTGGCCACGCCAGCGGTGGCAAAACGCCTGGTGGTGAGCGTGGGGCCTGGCGTGTTGGAGCGGCGGCTCGGCTCAGGGCGGCTTTGGTGGCGTTGAAAGTGACCTCCCCGTTTCAGCCGTCCAGATCATGGCTTGGCCGGGGGACCTTGTCCTTGAGGGCCTCGTACAGCGGGCGCATGGTGTGGGCCGCCCGGCGGATGAACCGGTGATAAAACGTCACCATCCCGAGGAACTCTCGGAGCGCCCGAGCTGTAGGCGGTCGTGGAAAGGCAGACACGGCCTGCACTTTCGACGGGAGGGGGGCGGCCCCATCCTAGCTGATGAGGTGCCTGAGGAAATGGATGGAGGACAACCCGAACTGACACTTCGCCGGTTGATAATCAGGCCGTGTTGGTTGAGCCTCGCGAAAAGGACCCGGAGATGTGCCTGGTGCTCTTGCAGAGTATATTGTAATAGACCGATTTTTCTACATTTTTATTTAAACAGGTTAGGTACTTCAAAATGTAGGCCTACTTAAGAAAACTTTCTTTAAAGTATTAGTATTTAAACTTGAGTGCAATGTTCTAGTTGAACTGACTGACACCGATATTCTGCATTTCAGTAGCCAACTTTTACTTTCCTTATGTAATATCTTTGCCAGGACTTCTGGACTTTTACTTGTTATTAAATATTTAATATACATGCATACTAAGAAATATTATTTTTTCCTCCAGTGATTAAGTAAGAGCCTTTGTGTTGTGTTGTTTATACATTTCTGCCTGAGAAACAATCCTCCTATAGGAAGGCGTGAGACCATTTTCAATTATCCAAGTCCTTAAAATCCCTCAGTTAGTGTTCTTACCACACTACAATACCACCATCTGCTGGCCACCGTTTCTTATTACATCATATCGTGGCGTTGGAGCTGAGAGCCAAACTTAATACATCCCAAAGTGAAAAGAAAACAATGTTACAGCAGCATGTTAACATGGATAACTGCATTCAGAAAACTGCTTTAAAGATAAAGCATTATCATATAGTTGCACTCACATCAGTCATGAGATGAGATTACGCATCAAAATATATCCATCAATTTAGTTTATTTGATATTCATCAAATTTAAAATGTTCACACATTTTTGATGTGTGTGATGGAAAAGCTGCACTATTTGGTTCTGTCTTTCCCTTGTTAAGCTGAAAATAATTAATGAAATGCAACCTGATCTTACCATCTCTATACAGTAATTTGCCTGCTAATATTTATCTGCCATTGAGGTTCTCGGATATAATGAAACAAGGTTTAGTAAATTGGATTGTCTGAAATTTAGTTTTTGTATTATCAATCAATCAATCAATCAATCAATCAATCAATCAATGTTTATTTATATAGCCCAATATCACAAATGTTACATTTGTCTCAGTGGACTTCACAGTTTGTACAGAATATCAGTATGACAATACGACACCCTCTGTCCTTAGACCCTCACATCGTACAAGGAAATACTTCCAGAGAAAACCCAAAGTTTAAAGGGAAAAATGGGAGAAACCTCAGGGAGAGCAACAGAGGAGGGATCCCTCTCCCAGGACGGACAGACGTGCAATAGATGCCGTGTGTAAATTGAAAAGATAATACATTTGCAACATAGGTAGTCCAAATGTTTGGAAATGCATGTGTGTATAATAGGAAGATGAATCCACGAGGATATCCATCCAGGACTTGTGATCCAGGACCACAGCCACGGCTCAAGATCCAGGACTCGCGATCCATGACACAGGACCGCAGGATCATCCATGACTCCGGATCCCGGCGTATATAGACACCAAAAAGAAAGAAATTTGGGGAAGCTGGGTTAATCGGAACATGAGAGTACACAGGTATAGACAGAGAGAAGGAAGAAGTAAGATGTCCCCCGACAAACTAAGCCTATATCAGCAAAACTAGGGGCTGAATCTAATCAGCCCTAACTATAAGCTTTATCAAAAAGGAAGGTCTTAAGAGCACTCTTAAAAACGGATAGGGTGTCTGCCGTCCGAACACAAACTGGAAGCTGATTCCACAAAGCGGAGCCCTTGATAGCAAAAGGCTCTGCGGCTCCATTGTACTTTTAGAGACTCTAGGTACAACCAAACAACCTGCCATTCTTGAACGCAATGCCCTAGTAGGACAATAGGGATATGAGTTCTTTAAGGTAAGATGGCGATGCCATTAAGGCTCTTTGTAGGCGAAGCAAGAGAATTTTACTTCATTCCTGCTGTTCTATAGGGCAGCCAAGTGTTAAGGCCCAGCCAGAACAGGAGTAGTGGTCCCCTTTCCTACTCGCGTAGTACACGAGCTGCCAGCATTTTGAATCAGCTGGAAGCCGACTTGGGCTGATCTTGGTCACCCTGGATATAAGGAGTTACAATATCTAGCCTTGAAGTAACAAATGGCATTGCGACTAGTTTCTCTGCATCGTTCATGAGGCAAGATATGGGCCTGATTTTTGCAATGTTACGTAGATGGAAGTAGGCGGTCCATTGAAATTGATTTTATGGTGGGTATTTAAGGATAAATTCCTGATCAAATATAACACCACGATTCTTTACAGTCTCACTGGAGGGCAAATTAATGCCAATCCATAGTTATTATATCTTTAGATAATTGTTTCGTCGATTCTTCGTGGCCAAGTAACTCAATAAGCTTCAGTTTTGCGCCGTGTTTATTAATAAATAAATGTAAGGTTCATCCACGTTTGTTATAGATCCTTTTGGGAGGCCAGGCTCTTGATTTTTATTTAGATGATTTAATTTCATCAGGCTTGATTGATATTAGTGGTTATCATCCGCCATAACAACTGAACCAGTTTAGCAGAATGATTCCTTATAATACTTGCCTAACGGAAGACTATATAGTAGGTGAACCAAAATAGGGGTCCAAGCCTGAGCCCCTGCTGGCGCCACTCCATGGCTAACTTTGGTTTGCATGCGAAGATTCATCGTTTGCAAACCCCCCTACAACTGAGGAGCGTTCAGATAGATAGCCCGCACCTAAACCAGCCTAAAAGCAGTTCCCTGTATGACCAACTAGAGTGGCTCTATTGTCTTTGCAATAGGATTCTATGGTCGATTAGTATCAAATGCCGCCACTAAGATCGGCAAGACAAGAATAGAGACAAGTCCCTTCGTCAGAGGCTATTAGAATGTCAATTTTGACTTTGAACCAGAGCTGCTCTGTGCTATGTTGTGTTCTAAAGCCAGGACTTGAAAAATCTTCAAATAAATCACAGTTTTTTAAGCTTAAGTAATCACCGGCTGGCTTTGCGATCGCCTTTCTCAGAATCTGTTGAGAGGAACGGAAGAATTAGAAAAGGCTCTTAGTTGGGCTAAACCTCTGGATCGAGGTTGGGGCTTTTTTAAGAGCGGTTTTATCACTGCTACTTTGAATGACTTTTGCGACATTAGCCTAATACGATTGTGGAACATAGCCTGATAATAAAGACATATTCATAATATTTAATAAAGAAGTGCTAATTAATGGAAAAACTTCTTTTAACAGCTTAGTTGGAATCGGGTCTAAGATACACGTTGATGGTTTAGAAGAGAGAATCATTGAATTTAATTGTTCAAGGTTTATGGCTGAAAAGCATTCTAGTTTACTATCTAGCGTAATATTAGAACTTACGTTTCCGGGAGCTGTTGATAACACTATACTGGTCAAAGGCAAGAGGTCATTGATTTTGTTTCTAAGAGTAACAATTTTATCGTTAAAAAAGCACATAAAATCATTACTACTGAGTGCTATGGGAATAGAAGGCTCAGTCGAGCTGTGGCTCTCTGTCAGCCTGGCTACAGTGCTGAAAAGAAATCTTGCATTATTCTTATTCTCATCTATTAATGAAGAGTAGTAGGCTGCTCTCGCTTTACGCAGTGCTTTCTTATATTCATTGAGAGTAATATGCCAAATTAAACGAGATTCTTCAAGTTTAGTGGAACGCCATATCCTTTCAAGTTGTCTCGACTTTTGCTTTATTTTGCGGGTTTCGGCATTATGCCATGGAGCTAATCTATGTTGTTTTATTTTCTTCTTTTTCAAAGGAGCAACAGAGTCTAATTTTATTCGCAGCGCATCTGTATTAGAAACAGTTCAGTTCATTTTTTGCACATCCAAACTGATTGCATAACTGAAAATAAAGGCAAAAAGCAAGTAAATAAACACATCTAAACTCATCAGTAGCTGCTATTATTTGTTGGAAATAATCGAGAACATGAAACAAGTTTTTAATCTTCATATTTATTCCAGAGTAGTTCTCTGGTTCGCAACATATAAGCCCGTTGTACAAGGAACTTTACAGAGAGGTACAGGTTTTTAAATCTTGACCCTGTCATGTACATAGACTTTGATTTTTAGATGGTTACCCAAACAAGGGAGACTTTGCCCTTTTAACTTTTAGCCAGTGTTAATCTGTTTTATAATTTCCCCACAAATTTAAAATGTATCAATAAAGGGCACATGACACAGTCCACAACCTTGTCAACACCGCACATGTACAATACCACCCAACCAGTCAAAGATAAGCTGTATAATCACATCATGAGGGAACACCCAGCATCATTTTCAATCATTCAAATTCCCCTCCAACAGTATCACTGGAATATTTGTCCATGCATACATAAGTATACTATATACGGTAAAAAATATAGCATTTGGAATAAATACTTATATAATTTTTAGAGCAAACTGTCAGACAATACTTGTTATATATTTTTCACGATACTGTATGTACATGTATTTGGGTACATTTACAGGAACATAAACTATATATTTAACCCCATGTGGTACAGATTTGATTTCACTTCTTTGGTGTTTGGCCAGCTATGAAACCAAATAACATCTGGGTCACACTGGATTAAACATATGGACGACATGATTTGTTTAAAGACTTAATACACAGGCACGGAAGACCAGATGTAACAGATATTTCCCACAGCACAGATCGGATCATCCTTTAGCTGTGTGACATAAGGGAAGCATACACAGACTCTAATTTCTTTCCCTTAATGTGCTGAATTAATTTAAAATAAATGTTCTCTGATCCTGTGTAAATGCAGCATCATTGTTGAGCAAATCTGTGCTACTTTGTGACTCAACAAATGATGATCTGATCGCTAAGCCCCAACATTCTCATTGTGGCCATTTACTTCCATGTAATCAATGTTCTTCATGAAATAAATATATCTTCATGTCAATGTATTGTTATACCTACTCCCATATTAGCACCCATATTAATAACGTTTCAGTTGTCTGATCACACCGCAGCTCAGAAAGAAAGTTGTTAAATCCGCCCTACATACTGTATTCATGGTAATATAAATGTATTATGACTGAAGCAAAGCAATGTATTTGGAATCCATCTTTCTAAAAGTATTAAGAGCCAAGCTGTTTGAGTTGTCATACACAGATACTGAAGAGTCTTTTAATGTGATCCACGTCTTGGACCACAATCTTGCTTCTGTGGAATATGATATATTTTCGGACTGTACTGTAAATGCAGACTGGACTGTTATCGACCATTTGGCAGTTGTTATAATGAGTGGTATTTCCCTTTAAATTCCACCTTAAGTAACCCCAGCAATTCCCGGGCAAACAGAAACCACCTTTTTCTGGTGGGTTTGTACAATCAGATTAAGTAACCCAGACAATGGCATTAGGGTGTTACAAACTTGGGGTATGGAGTATGAAAGATTCAGGCATGTACCAGACAGGGAGGGTCAAACAAAACAATACCACTTGTAGCATTATGGTAATTGGTGCATTATCCAGAGTCTTTTGGAGTTCCCTCACTTTACGAAAGTGCTTGTGTTCAAAACACAATGATATGGTATGGTAATCTCCAGAACTGCTGAACATTTGGGGGTTTCCTGTAGGCGTCACTGAAGGGGAACTGTTAGGTTGTAAACATTTTCTCAGACCAGTACGACTGTGTATTAATATACTTTAGAAATATGGGTGTAGGTTGGTGGAGAACAGAAACAAAAGAAAACACTCCCTGGAACACATCTTATCTCTAAAATGTAGGATGGTCTTCTGATTAAGGCTATAGACCGAAGTCACTCCCCTCTTTTAATTTAAAAAATAGTATTTCATACATATTGCTTCTTTTAGGACTGCAAGCCTTTAACAACCCATTGCTTAAGGTTTTTAAATCTTTACTGTTTTCAAATATGAGGCAGGAACAAAATGAACCAGTGTGAGTAACTTGAAGAAAGGCAGATCTTTTGTACTTACTTTAAGAGATTAAGTGTCTGTAGTCGCACATGGTAAAAGATATTCAGACTCATTCCTATGTCTGAACTGACAGTCGGTTTCTCTGTTAGTCCCATGGTCCATGCCGGTATAGTTTGACTTGCTACATTGTTTTCTCGGAATGTATCACAGCCAGCCTGACATTCATTGTGCATTTTGTAGCAGTTGCATACAAGATTTGATTTTAAACGAGCAGGCGAACAAGACATATATTATATTTGTACTGAGGGACGCAGAAAGAGAGAGATGTCTGTCATGGGAACAGACAGTATTACAACATACTGTTGTTTAGTACTTTAAGACAGCCAGTAGGGGGAGTAACTGTGTATTGGCATGCAGCACCTTCCGAACAGAACAATCTTCGCATTAGAAGACTTTTGTCTTTCTTAAATCTGGTTATATTCTGGTTATAAAAAAATCATTTATTTTGTGTCATTCCATCTCCATCTAAACCATTTGTATTAAGAAAATTCACACATGACGAACACCCATGTCCCGTATGTGAAAAAACATCAATACTATGGCACAAACAATACTTTAAATATTGTTAAATATCCACTGAATGATAGGAAATTTCACCATGAGTTCTATACTATTATACAGATACACTTTTGGAGATATATACTTTCTTGTGGACACCGATACTAATAATATTGAGGACTATTAACTGTACACAGACAATAACAATAAAAAAGTGCAGTAGAAAATACAGTTTCTGTGTTTGTTTATGATTTATAATCTGTTTAGAATAACATTATACGTATACTATGTTCTCATAATGGCTTATGTCCAATTATGGAAAGAATGATGTCAATGTCATGAAGGAAAAAAATAGAAATAATGTCATATATAATATATTTGAAAGGTAGATCATGTGCTTATAGCATTTAGCTTGATGAGCTAGTTGATGATAAGAAGCAGCAAGTTTTTCAGAATATCTCTTGCCAGTCCGTCCATCCCAGCTCCCACTTTATATTCTTGCCGTCTCTCCTTGTCAATCACACTTGTCACCATGGCAGCGGCTTAACATCTATTCAACCGGGCCGCGTTTGTTGTCCATCCACTGAGTGGTTAATGCAGCATATCCATAAAGACCCAGGGGGCATGTTGGCAGATATGTGGAAGAAAAAATATGTCTGCCCATTCTTGGACACTCCAGTCTCAGAGGTTTAAATGTAGTTCCACAGTAAACACAGCTTTTTTTTCATTGGTCATTCAGACTATTGTAAGGTGTTACCATCTTCAATTCAACCTTTTCTGTCTTGGTTGGTGGGTTTTGTAAATTGAAGGTTTGGGGGTCGGGAGGCCTTGGTGGTTTGGAGACGTAAACAGTGTTGGCTCAGAGGAGGTCTGCGATAGCCGAGGGCTCAGAGGCCCGGGTCTCAGCGTGGGTCTTCAGCAGATCAACTATCTCTTGGTGGGAGGCTGCTTCTGCCACAGACAGTGCTGACTGTCGATTCTGAGGGGGAAAAAACGAGAACATTTTACAGTTTCACATCAACGATCATTGTAGTGACTCTTCTTATCCTGACAGTGGCAGTGTTGTGTTGCTCTTCCTCTGACAACTTATTATTATAGTACATGCGTATATACTGCACCCTAATGCAGGCAATGCTACACTGTATCATTTGAAAAGCTGTGTTCAGTATGTGGAAATAAGTTTTGAATGTTTCTCTTGTGGATACACCAGATGAAGGAATGATCTGTCACGTTTCTCTCAATCTGATCTAATTATCTTTTCCAGAAATTACACACCAAAATGTGCAGCAAAGATCATAATAATTTGCTGCAAAGCTTCTTAGATTCATGCTGAAATTGCCTGTGAAATTGTCCAGGGTTATATAGTAAGCCTGGGTGGGGTTATGCAGAATATATGGGGGAATAATGTCGGAAGGCATCAAAGAACAAATAGAAAAATATAATGTAAATACAATCTAAATGCAGCAGCAATATGAATACTGGCATTAAAGAACACATTTTTAAAAGCTAAACGACCAATTAAAGAATTGTTTGGCTTAAGCCATTACATAGTATATATATTGCTAATCACATTGATGCTTTTAGTTGTAATGCTCTTATTAATAATTTGACACTCAAGTTTTGATTTGTTTGTTTATATTCAAAAATGTATTGATTAACAGCTGACACATTTTTAGCTGTCTCATGAAACTAATCCTTCTCATTACTTACGGAGCAAACCATGATCTACTAGCAGAAAATTCCAACCATCTCTGTATATGCTAGTTTGAGATGGGTTGTGTGATGGATACTGATACTTCAATTAAGACACAAAGTAGTCCGTTTTCAGTGCTGAGTGAACTGTCAATGCTCTATAAAGCTGTTTGTAACGAACTGCATCATTCTCTCTGTGTGTCCTTGCGTATTGTATTTATTCTTCAAATCAAATACTTGATATTAGAAATTACAGCAAACTAGACGTGACAAGGCTGCATACTGACAGACACCTCATGACTCATTGTAATACAGATGTCTCGAAACGGTGTTAATGCAGTGTCGTGTACGTTTGCACACACCTGTCACAAAAACAGCTTGAAATGTCATGCATATAATATAAAATTGTTTTGAGATGATTTGACCCCCTACCAGCTCCAATTATAGTGCATATTTATGTGTTGTCATGGAGTCACACAGTACATAACCCACTAGAGGCACATGGCTGATGGTAGATGAATCTCAATTAGCCATGTGATGAAGTCAAATCCAGGTTTGACAATCTACAGAGGATTTATACTACAGATTTTTAGTGATTGGGGATAATTAAGTTAGGTGAGGTGTTTTGGACTGGAAAAGGTGTTGTAGAAATGCTTCAATGGTACGGTAGTGTTGGAAGCATCGACATATTGTGTTGTATAAGGTGTGACAATATCTGCATCCTTTGGAACAAGAATCAAAGCCAACAGCTATATTCATGTGTGGAGGTCGAGCTTATGAAATGCTTAGTAAGCAGCAGGATCAGTGTTAACAGCAGTGTTTATTGGATTGTTTACGATGAGTTAGGGAAAGGTTGTGATATGGCCGTTCTCTGACGGGCCAAGTCGGGCTGGAGCGGACAATCAACCATCCACAGAAATCAATAATGCGCTAGGTATAACAATCAATCTACCATGTGTGGGCCAGGCTTCAGCTATTGTATTCTCTAAACCCTTACTGGACACCTAACAGTGGCCGCAGGAGCAGCTAAATATAGACAAATTTGAAAGTGTGTGAGCCAGCCCTTGGCCATGTGACCATTTACTGTATATACAAGCAGCCAATAACTGCATGTTGAGATGACGCATTGATTACTAGCGTTTTAGTAAATAATTCACCCTTAAGTACTGTCCAAATAAAGCAGCACTGACAGGAAGTTTTAGACCTTCCTAATAACTGGGCAGCTGACATTGACATCACCGTCTAACTCTGTGCTAATCCAAAAATAGGAATTGTCAAAGAAGTTGGTACCGGCCAGGTTGATGCAGAGGAGTAGACTCAAGCTACTTTCGGTCTGAGATGCCACTCATAGCCACCACGTCCCTGGTGCTATTTACTTTAAATCTTAATATAATTAAAATGGATGAGTTATATTCAAATGTACCCCTGAACAGTTATACTAAAGGGGAAACATAGCTATAGAGACCAAAACCATTGGTTTATCAGGCTGTAAACATTGTTATTTCTGCTGTAACGTTGATAATTTTAACATGGGAGTATATGGAGATTGCTCCCTTTTGGAGCTAGCCTTAAATTGCCATTTGAAGCTAGAGGACCGTTTTCGGAGCTACTTCATGGGCTTCAATTGCTATCAATTGTACATGGCTACTGGTAAAGGTGAAACCACATTGAGGACATAATTTACCTACAGCAGAGGTGCCCAGTACGTCGACCGCAATGCTGGTAGATCGCGAGTCATTCATAAAAAAAAAAAATCCAGCTCCGTTAAAATAGACAAAACTGGTTTTGATCCCTCCTCCCTTGGCCTCCCTGCCACTTAATTTGCCTTATTTGCAAAGCAAGCGTCGCTCTGCCAAAGAAAGGTAACGTGAAGAGGCATTATCGGAGTG
>NW_011361896.1:192278-241059 GCF_000735185.1 Notothenia coriiceps
TTACCTTTGATATGGCGAGCCTCAGAGTGTTGTGAAACTTTGAAGCTTATTGGATTGTCAATTGGCATACACACTGCAGAGCGCATAGATCTGTATGCTCTCCTGAAATCCTATCTAAGTTAATATTTCTCAAGGTGTAGGAGCTTCCACAGTGGAGAGAACACGCCTCAGAGGAAGCTCGCTGGTCTTAGATCGCATTTATACGGAGCAGACAGCCTCAGGAAAGGTGGCTTAAGAAAAGGTGTGTATTATTAGGATTAACACAAGTCGGTCAGCGGTGCATAAAGACACATCAGCAATTACATCTGACCTGTATGCACTTTTAGGCTTCATTTTCTCCTGTCGACATCTTGTTGTACACAACAACCTTAATAAATTCCCTGTTTAAAGTGCCGAGGTTACATTATTAAAGGCCCAATTAATAAAAAAAGCGCAAAATGCCTAATTGTATCCTGAATAGAAGTCCTAGAGCTCCAAAATCTATGACTGTTTCATAACTCACACGTTATCAATTAGTTATACCCTCAGACAATGTATTCATCACACATGCATGGAGTCGTACAAAATAGATTTGTTTAAACACAAAGGCAATTAATTCAATAACCACGTGTGATGTAGCCTGTCCACCGCGTTGCTTGTTGGGACGCATAAACTTGGTAAACAGATTGGTTGATGCTTTTAACAGGGAAATTTATATATATACCGACTTGTAACTGCCTGCAAATGTTTCGGTAGGGTAAACATCCACCCAAGTGCTTTGAAGATAGTGACTATAAACTGCATGTGAGTACTGTTGGTCCCAGTAAACAGTTGCTTACAATTGTTCCTCTGTGACTCTGAAAGGGAGGCTTTTTAGTGTGGTATAGGAAAACCAAAACGAATTGATGATAAGGTAGCTATAAGCTAGGGGACGTGGCTCAGATAACTCTCTGTATAATAGACCGTTTCAACTGGAGGTGCGAGAGTGGCGTGGTGGCCTGGGTGCATTACTCAATACAGGCTAAGATGGTGTTGGGAAGGTGCTGAGAAGACGGCTTTTCAAAGTCAGAATATAATTTCGTTTTCTCAAAAAAAACATGGCTTCCAGTTACTCGTCGTACTGGTCTTGCAGTCCACTATTTTTTGGTTGACGGTGTTACATACTACCGAACAATATTGGAGGGCATTGTCATTTGAAATGTACAGGTCAGAAGATGGATGGCCCCCCGAGGGGAGAATTCCACTGGACTTTTGGGAATCCTTTGTCCTTCTGGTCTTCCTCGTCATGTTGACAATCTGTGGCCTTTGGAGTTGGAGAACAACTTACTCTACCTCTCTCTATTTTGGAC
This sequence comes from Notothenia coriiceps, assembly GCF_000735185.1. Lineage (NCBI taxonomy): Eukaryota > Metazoa > Chordata > Actinopteri > Perciformes > Nototheniidae > Notothenia > Notothenia coriiceps. Next base: position 193,607 of record NW_011361896.1, read on the forward strand.
CAAATTGAAGGTACCAAACATTCATGGGTTCCAAAATCAGGAAATTTGAACTTTGGTTAGTCCTGGACTTTTCTAATCAGCCCCTCCATTGGTTGAACCGCTTATTGGATAATATTTGTGCCCACTTGTTATTCGCAATTTTAGATTGTATGGTTGTAACTCCAGATATACCTTCTCATAACTAATTCGTTTCCCTATTCCTATCCTTGGTGTGTATATTTTGATTATATGTCGAGTTAACTGCATAACCATGATTCATACTTGTCCTCAAATCGTGGCGTGATGGTCTGATGAATAGTATTCACCAATCATAATTCATTGGCGACCGAAACTTAAGGCCTTTCTTAAAATCACAAATCGTGAGTGTTCAAAAATCTATTTTCCATTAGCTTTTATGAGGAATTCTCAAATACCCTGTTTGGTTTAAAACCAGGGCGTCGGCAACCTTTATATAATATGAAAGTGGCAGTTAGAGAGAAAAAAAAAAAATTGAATATTGTTACCAGATTTGGAGTTAATAGGGAAAGTAGGATGTAGAACGGCTGGTAATCATGTAAATAACTGTGAGCTTAACTTGACCCACTGGACATTTTTGGGTCGTATGTTTGAGTGGGTTCCAACTGTTTGAGTATAGGGTGCCGACTGATACAGTAGAATATTACGGAGGTGTATAGAGCAGTGAGAGAGGTGCGATGTCTCTGTGGCAGGCTCGTGAACTGTCAAACAGGGAGGGGCGGGGCGGGAGCCTCGCTTGAGGGGAAGCAGTGTTGTGGAACCTGTGCAGCGCAAGGGTCTTGGTACATGATGTTGACGCGCCTCGTATATGTATTAATAGGCAACACACCTTGTGTATATGTGATGTTGTGTGTAATGTGGTGTGGTGGTTTGATGGATTAACATGGATCCAAGGTGACGGTATACTGTGTGTGTTACTCGGTTGGTTTTCGCTGTGTGTTATGTACTCTCCGAGGCATCACGGGAATGCGCCAGTCCGCCGTGTAAGCATATTATTAGGATGAGAGATGAGCAGATCGCCACTGGGCTTTCAAAACTAAAGACACAGGCCCACGCAAAAAAACTGGCAGCAACATCCTGCACAGCTGCTTATGCGGCGCGGTACCCGGCCGCGGATAATTCGTGAACGTGCTTTCCGTCCGTGGCGACTCGAGAATAGCTCGCCTCTCCCCGCACTGCAGCGCACTGTGGTCATGTAAGGGTGTTTATGGGAAAGCGCAGAAAAGTTCGCCTGGAACTTTAAAGAAAAAACGGCTTGCGTTGCGCAGGCTTCCTTTTGCAACCGGTAGACGGGGGAGCACGCGCTCTCGCCCGCCGCGGGTCTAGGTGGGCAGGATGTGTGTGAGAGAGAAGAATAATGTCAAAAAGTCTTAAATATTTTGCACACTTGTATCCACTTATTCCTAGTGTGGCACGTAGAAGATGCCTAGGGGGTTGCCGACCCCTGCCGCGGTGTAAACTATTATTTGAAAGGTCGCCTTCTTGATCTCTCGAAGAGACTATAACGAACACTAGAGTAATGAATATCCACTTGTCATGAATTGCCATTTAATATTTTAAAAGCTCAACTAGAATTCTACTGTCGTTGTGTTAGTAGCTCGTCATTATTATATTTTCCTTCATTCTGCTGAGGAGTAACGAATCATTTGCTTGAATTTTTTTCTCATTTATTGTATAAACTCTAATTTCTATAATGATATAACACAGTTTAGGTTGAATTTGTAAAACACTGAATTTAACTGAAATTAGGGGTGGTTGGACAGATAACAAGCAATGGTGCCGACTGGCGGGGGCCGCCTCAATTGACAGTAGGGACTTTTCGATTTATGAGAGATTCTATACCCGAAAACTCTTCTGCAATACCCCGAGAATCCCGAATATTGTATCCACAATGCTCGGACGACAAACAATATTGCCGATATGCTCTGTTTCGCAGCAAGCTCATATCACCCTTACTCCCAAGATTTTCATTGATATATCAAGAGAAATTACAGAGCAATATTCTCCACACGAGAATCCGAATTATGCAATAAACAAAAATAAAAAATTTTTCAGTGGCTTCGCAAACTCAATTCAGATATTTCAAGTAACATGTTTGGGATCATTCGTTATGAGGAATAATGTTTCCTGTGATTTTCACATCATGGCTCGTTTGCTGCAAACAAATCGAAATACTTAGGATATGTCGTGAAATTACACTGTGTGACAAGTAAGAGGCTTTATAAAAACTAGACTTGGGAGAAGAGATGGTGGGTGAGAAAAATAAAATCGTGTTAAATGAAATGGTAATATATATCAATCAAATTCAATTTCCTTGCACAATTCAGGACCAGCACAGTCGAGAACTGGCTGTCAAAAAGGAAACTCACCATCAACATGGTCACTCTTTCTCTCTGTCTGTTTACATACCTGACTGTGAGGCACAGAGGAGCCTTTGTAAAGGCGAGTGGCGGGTAAAAAGCAGGCAAAAGCTGCACCAGGATAATGACTACTTTACCAAATGACTGCTTGACAAAAAAATTATAATGTCTGGGTGACGATTATTATAGTATGTGTGAAAGGAATTAAGCTTTCATCATGAATACTAGAGACTGCAGTTTCAAGGTGTGAGAAGAATGAGAACCATATAGGGACTCTCTAGGATATGTGTGATAAAATGAATATAAAATGTAATGATTTCGCGCATAGCGCTATAATGGCATTAGAGATCTAATGAGGCGTTGTGGATTGAGCCTTCACGATGGGGTAAGGTCTCTCGCGGTTTCTCTAGGCTCTGGATAAAAGTCGCCTATTCCTCCTTCCTGTCCCCAACCCAGAAATCAGGACAACGCAGGAATCCCGATCCTTACTGTCTCAATAGATTGTATTTATCTCTAGCCTGTGTGGCCTCATCATCGACCATCGCTGTCTGTGTGCTGGAATTTTGTTTATTTATTTCCCTTGTTTAGTTCTCAAACTTTCTTGATGAAACTGGTTTGTGTATAAGAGTGCTCTGTAGTTGCGTAATGTGTTCATGCTACTCACTTCTGACGCGAGTTTTATGATCATATCTCATATCTCTCTGGAATTTTCATGTGTGTGTGGATATAGAAGATATCAGATGTTGACTCCTTTCGGATAAGTTTTGTGATACATAGTTGTCCTATGATTTTTCTCACTAAACCCTATCTTTTCAGTACTGTGTCACTCTCGCTCCTTTCTGTTGAGGCTCACAATTTTTCCCCTGTGTCTCCCTTATAACTGCGCGGCGCTCCTCCATGGTTTACCCGTGACTCGATTTACATGCATTTTTTGATTAGGAATTGAAGTATTTAGTTTTTTAATGTTATTAGCCTATAATTAGGCCAAACAGAATACTCGCTTTGATATAACGATAACACCCGCATTGTTTTACTGCACTCTAGGTTGCAGCTCTCTTATCACCATATTACGTCGTTTTTTTGTCAATCGTCTCGCGTCTCTGCTCGTCCTCAGAGCGTTTTTTCGTCTTCGACTCTGGCTGCGCTCCAATGTTACCAAATCCTTCCTACTCACTCTATTTCCACAATTTTATCGTCATCCATTGCTCATCAATATCGTCTCAAGCACCTGATAAACGTTCACACGGTGTGGAGTTATCAAGTGATATGTGTGTCTCCTTCTCTCATATGAATTCCATCGCTTCCATTCTTCTTTTTAAACATACTGCATTGCAGTTGGAAAGTTTATCCGAGTTCAGACAAAAATTGGCTGATAATAGTTGAGCTCAGTGGTGTTTTGATTGAGGCTGAATCTGTATTGAACATTTTAAAAATGGTGGCCTTGTACATCTTTAAAACAACATTTAGGGGAATCTACCGGCTAGAAGATAATTAGCTCTGAGAGGGCTGTGGCCAATTATTTGGACCAGGACGCTAAATAGATATAAGAGTATTTAGTATATAAATGATATAGTGTTGAAGCCCAGATATGATGTGCTTTCAGGGTTAGAACAATGGGAATTGTCAGAGGAAGGCGAAATATATTCCCAAACCATTGTGATAAAATATTTATCCAACATTTTTGATCGGAAACAGTTAAAAGCTGTACCCACCACTATTTCACAAGCAGTAATGTAAAATTGAACCCTAAATAAAATATGACATATTCTTGGGTATATAATCATAAAGTTTATCAAGTAATTCAGGAACTTCTGACACGTGAATATGTTAACACTCATTGCCCTGTTCTATTTTGTAGGTCTTGTCAAAAACTGAATGATAGTGTTAAGTTCATTCGATAAAAAACAGTTTAGCATTGGTTATGACTGGTAAGCCTTGTCTGGTGTGTGTTCTGCTCACAAACTCTCCCGAGGCAGAACCGACTGTTGCGGTTAAAACGAATGTTTGTGTTAATGTCCGTTTTGATGGATTAGAGGGAATTCAATTTGTAGTGGATATTGTGGTTTAAGTTTTTCCATCTGGTCTGTGGAGAAGGGAAGGGAATCTGTTGATAATGATAACAATCTGAATTAACAGATCAAGAACAGTGTAATATATTGAGCACTGTTGCTGTATGGTTGAGGCGAGGTAGCGTTCTACTTTGGTACTTACACATGATTGTATTGACACATATTATTTGTGATGGAGTCGGTCTACCTGTTAGGGAATAGTTTGTATGTAGAAAATCAATTAGGACGGTATAGGTATTTCTTCATAAAAGTGCAGAACGACTTGAATTTAGCCACAGCTGTCATATTTAATTTCCATGTATTAGGTTCCCCATTAGGTGGTTAGCCATAACACGCAGCAATAGTTCTCAGGAGTAATTCTTCCTTAACAAGGCTCAGTTAGCTACAAGCCAAAGGAGTTCTACGGAGAGAATAAGAAGTCAACTAATAAAATCAATGTAGCATATGCTGTTAAGGGTCCTCTGGATTGTAGAAGATGTAATTCAATATTAAGGGCAAGTCTCAGTACCAGCTAACATATTTATTTAGATAGGAATCAATGTTACAGTGCCCTTGTTGAAGGCTTCACAATTGGTTTTCAAGTTGATTGTTTTTTACGGGAATCGGGACTTGATGATGTACATTCAACGTATTCTGTTTTAGAAAGTGTAGGAGTAGAATCTTAGAGTTCTCTAAGCCCGAGCCTGAGAGAAAAGTGGGGTAGATTTCAATTTTCCTTAAGAACATGAGTTCTGCCCTAATAAGCACTAGTATTTCATATTTAAATAGTAGAGCCCTTTTAGTCAACCGTCAGCTCCAGTTTTTAATCAAGTAGCCCCTGTAAGGGCATCTTCGATTTTCTTTAATGTTTATTTACTATTAACGAAGAAGCATGTATATAATGTTCTGGGTAATATTAGAGGTGTACAGGGTGGTACACTGAGGGGCTGGCCAAACAAGCGTTGAAGATAGACGGGTCATGGTTCATAGCACTGCACATTCTATTTCAAGCGTGTACCTCTGCTTCTTCTTCTCTGTCTCTTACTTCACCTCAAGGTCCTTTATTTCGTCTTCTGCGGACACCCTTGTTCTCCTCATACAGTCGATGTTTCTCCCAAGTCCTTACAGCTTTCCACATGCTCTCCCATGGTTATCTCTCTAATCTCGTGGAAGAAAAAGCTGCTGGGCCGGGCGGTGTTAATGCGCTTGCGCACCGCCCTGACTGCAGATGGCGCCGCCTGCCTGCCGCTGGAGCGTTTCGAGGCGCGCTGGCAAGTGTGGGTATGTAGTTCTCTCCCCTTTCTCGTTCTCATTACCGTGACATGTTGTTGTTTATATTGTGACCTTCATTTCTTACGCTGTCCCTCTTTCCCATGAGCTCTTGTTTGCAACATATACTGGTGATTTCTTCCAAGTGTTCAACCCTCTTTTGAGCATTTCAGAAAAGCCACTGAGGAATATGAAGCTCAGGTAGGAAATGTAATCAGACCTAACATTGAGTAATTTACCAGAGGAATAAAACCAACGCCATTTAGAACCTAGCATCGTTCATTATGGTGAGGACTTTTAGTTACCTTGACAACATTTTAAAGAAATTTCCCCACCATGAAAACTAATCCCGCGAAGCCCTCCCACGGTGAGAAGAAATTAACTGTTCAAACCATCAAGATCGCGTGGGTTCTATTTAACTGCTTTGCATATTTGACCAATGGATGCTGCGAATGTTCTACAACCTTCACCTTATTAAAAGCACAAAAAGAGATTGAAAATTTTACCTAATTGCGAAAGGTTTTAAAATGAACAAAACCAGCTCAAGGCTGATGTTAACGGATTAGCCCATCTCGATGACATTCAAGGTTCTCGTGAAAAGACTGGCCGCTTCGGTAGAATGATAAAACGTGTGGTCTATTCGGCAGAGATTATATGAGACGTCGAATCTCTTCTTTGATAGTGTATCTGTGTGTGTAAAGAGCTGCGCACAGAAGGAAACTCCCTCTACCCTTGGATCCTTTGCAATGTTTTTCCTGGCTTTTCATATCACCTTGTCTTACTTTGTTAACTTTATTCACGTCTGAAGCAGTAGCCGGATTCGCATCTTACTTGTGTGCCAAAGACCGAAAATGCTGCATAAAAAGACTTGACGCCCTCTGCAAAAAGAGGACCCACGTTCATTTCATAATTTTTCTGGACATCAAGCGTCAATTCATTCCAGTTGCTAGTTGCTTTTTTTCGCGCAAAGTAGGGGGTTTATTGGAAAAACAAAACATTTCGCACCTTGGGTAGGTTTTTTAAGCAAAAAGGAAGTGGAGTATTTTGGATTTCAGTGAGGGATAGGTTCTTTCGTCTCTGGACTTGGATATAAGGGTGGCATGGGATTGGGCAATCATAGGAGCGTGTCCTAAGTTTCGTTGTCCTCGTGGTCTACCAATATCTTTTTTTACTTTATTGATCACCTTCTCAAGGCTCAGGTGTTATCGTCTAGTTTACCCACAAGGTTTTTTGGTTTTATCCGCTGCCTCCTACAGACATGAGTTGAGAGGTTCCGGAGCAGGTAGGTTAAATGTTTGAGTATGGTGACCGTATGCCATTGGGGTTGTTAGTGGACTACCTAAAGGCGTGTAGAGAGGAACTTGTAGTAATTATAAATGCTGGGCTAGATCTGTCTTCGGTTTGCCTCTGCCTACTTAGGCCTTGGGTTTGCAAGCAAACATTTCAATTGATTTCTATTAAGGCTGAAACGTTCCCAGGAGAGACAGAGCAGGTATTGACAACTCCGCAGATGTTCCCGTGTAGACCCTAAAGCTCCTTCCTGTGTCTGTTCTCTGCGAACGGCAATCTACCACATGAGAATACTAAGGAATTCAAATCTGAGGCCCCTTTGTACTAAAAGACAGGTGTTCCCCAAACTTTTCAGCGCGAGCCCGCCATAAAATTATCATGCCTTAGTATGTTAGTGACATTTGGCTACCCCTCCTGTCAACGCGGGTATATCCTCCGCAATGAGCGAGCTTAGAGCTCTTTCAAAACTGAATATAGCCCAGCGCAAACACCTTCGTCAGAACATAGATATAGCACCTTGGTTTGTAACCATTTTCTCAATAAGTCTGCGGATAACTGTAAAATTCTGTGGTTCTAGAAAAACTGTGTTTTTTTGGATTTCAGAGACATCATTCTTCCAGAAAGCATATGAAACAAACAGGATGGATGTATTTATGAACATTTTATGCCATGCTGAAAGGGTAGATTTAGATGTTTTTAGGAGTGAGATAGAGATTACCCTATCTAATGCGGTCCGAGTGAAGCATTGCCATGAAGTGCTGTTGATGACCTCCGATTGGTCAATTGGGCTGTGTATGCTTGGGCTGCATAAACTTTTTTTTATTATAGTAAGTTGATAAGGGCAACCAGGCAGGTCTCTCAGTGTATGAGTATTATGGTATAACTGGGCCGCAACGTCCAGGCTGTTACTGTATGTTGGAAAAAATTCTCTCACGATCGGATGAGTGTTGTGTTGTGTGAGGACGAGCGGTGTGATAGGGTGTTTCGGGAGTTTGGTGTGGGTGGGTGAGTATAAGCATTTCTGCTATTGCAATAGACCAACGATCTGTCGCCAGTCTCGCGCTGTGGGCTCGTGGAAATCAATATTGAATCCTGGTATATGCGAGCTGAGTCTTTAATTCATAAGAGTGAAAACCTGAGAGCATTTTTAAAACGCAATGTGAACTAATGTGGTCCTATTTATTTATAATCTGTTTAGTCTAGATATCGTTATTTTGTCTTTTTTGTAGAATTTGTTTAGTTATTTATTTTGATTATGTGTGTTGGAAGAAGTTCCTTTGAATGTGTGATGTGTAGTTTATTAGAGAGAGGTTACATCCTATACTAGTCCGATGATTATGATTGCAGTTAGTTGATTACTGGACATATGTTGTTGAGTGGGATTAGCAGGCCCATTGTCTACATTTCTGTGTGGTATATGTTTTGTTTGGTGGAGTTTCATTGTGTTAGGTGTGTTTTAGTGTTGTTAAGTGTCCTTGGTTAGAGAGATGTAGTTATGTGGTTTTCGAGGTTACTGTGAGAATCGACTGCGCTTGAGTGATGGTACAAAGGAGGAGAGGCCGCTCGTGCAGGGATAATTAAAGTACCAGATGGCGCTTATAATCGGCGCCTCGCTAGAAATGGGAAGATGCGTTTATGACACAGTAGTCGATTGGTTATTAATGATATAATTCATATGTAAGAAAGGAAGAAAATTGTATAGAAAATACAGGGGATTTTGAAAGTTATATCTCGGTCCCGCATTTTGTGAATGCCTGCTGGGTCTAAGAGTTCATATTGAGGGTATTGGGCTCACGATTTATGTGCTGAGTGTAGGAATTGGTGGTAATATTTTGAGCTTGTGAAAACTCTGGTCTTACTAGATGTTGTAGTAGTAAATGAGGTTTTAATGCGATACTGCCAGGGATCTCACCCTGCAACGTTGTGGTAAGTATAATTGTAAAACATAATCTAGGTAGCTAAGGTCCACGCTGATGTTCTGGAAGGTGTATCGTTGTCGGTTGCGTCACAAGACACACCTTTCACCCTTAGCTCCTGGTCGGTGTGTTGTTGTGATTTGCCTGATTCTATGGTTTGAATGGTAATTGGTCTTTTTATATTTATATTTCTGGTGTGGGTTATTTGTGAGAATATATATGTTACTCGAAATCCAAAATATGATTTTATTCGTTTTCTAGACTCACTAAGCTTCTTCATGCTGGTAGAGGGCGGAGAGTGCCTTATGTACTGATTCGGACGTAGTCGACTTGGGAGTTGTTTGGTGTAGATCCGACAACAGTTAAGATTGGGAGAGCATAGTGTCGCAATGCTGGCGCCTAGATCTGGAGTCCCATTCATAAAAAAATAAAATCAGCCTCCGACTATAACATAGTAGACCATGATAATCACGTATATTCCAGGTTTATGGATTCTCGGAGCTCCTCCCTGCCTCCCCTGCCACTTGAGATTTCAGAGATGAGTTATGTTTCGATTGAAATTGTGAACAGATAAAAAGACAGAACCGCGATCTATCGCTTTCCAATCTGTTAACCCAGAATGCAAAGCGATACAAAATCAGTAAGGTGCCGGGAAAACTCAAATTAAGTTAAAGAGACAAACAACAAAATGAGTGCGGGACTGAGCAAAAAGCTAAAGACATACCACTTCCACACAGAATGGGAGGAAGAATATTTTTTTGTGATGTCACATTCAAAGGTTATTTGCCTTATTTGTAAAGCAAGCGTCGCTCTGCCAAAGAAAGGTAACGTGGAGAGGCATTATCGGAGTGTTCACAAGGCATATGACAGCGACTTCCCTCCGAGTAGCGAGTTGAGAAAGAGAAAGGTCATGTATTATTGCTACACAAACATTATCTCGCAGTCTTAGTGTCGCCAACTCGTTTCTAACATGCAAAAAGATAAACAAATGCGTATATAGTCGGTGTATTTTCGACCTTTCAAATCCAGACCAGATCTCTCACCCGTCTGTGTGCGAGGGGGCGGGGCAGTTTACACACACACGCAGCTGCTACATGCAGCACATGATGCAGCAACACACAGAGGAGATGGCGGAGAGAAGCGCTCCAAGGTGTGGTTAAATGTTACCCGTCTTGAGGTGGACAATGCTCCTTGCCATTGGTTTCGCATACAGCATTTCTGTAAAGTATGTGTATTCAGCAGTATTCACTTTCTCCACTAAACGGCTCGCTGCAGCTCCCCCCCCCTCCCTGTGAGCCCAGTGTGCTCTGATTGGTCGGTACGAATCGCGTTGAGCTCCGTGGAGGTGTGATTTCCTTGTTTAGCGATACACAGCCAAACTCAACCTGAACACACACAAAGTCACAGCCGAAATAAAAACAATAAGTGTGGCTTGATATTGAGTAAGAAAAAGGGTTTATAGGTTGATAAACGCTGTGAGAATGGGTCTGCAGAGATAATTTCGCGCGATCTCAACTCTCTGTTATCAGCCTGCAGCAGGGAGCAGNTGAGAATGGGTCTGCAGAGATAATTTCGCCGCGATCCCAACTGTCTGTTATCAGCCTGCAGCCAGGGAGGAGAAATCAGCAGAGCTGCCTGCACTGAGTGTGTGTGTGGATTGATCAATTTGGACCAATCACCGGGGGCTTAACCTAACGGCTCCTCGGACGTAACGTAACGGCTCCACGGATTGGCCCATTCAGTACGAAAGCACGTACCCGGAAGAATCAAATGGATGATGACGTTTCAGCAACGAGGCGTTTTGGGGAGGTATTTTCTGTGTTAGAGTTTTACTCGCTACAGGGTGTACTTTAAGGGTTTTGACTCTGCACACCGTTTACAAGCAGAAAAACCTTCATAACACACAAGGGGACAGGTAATAACCGGAAAAGCATGACATGGGACCTTTAATTTTGTCTTTGTATTGTATGTACATGTCATTAAGCACAGTTGGTCTGGATTGAGCTGCTTTCTGATTTGATGCAACATTTTGATTATTTTTAAACCTGCCGACACAGCAATGCAACAGCTAACCCATGGGATTGAAGGCTTTAACATGAGTGCAGTGAAGTGCGAAAAACAAAAATGCCTCGGTTTATGTCGTTTAAAAAATAAATAAAAGAAACCACTTTGAGGACAAAAATACAGGATATAAATTCTGGAGAGAAAGCACGGGAAATCTGAACATGATTTCAAGGAGGTCTTGTATGTCAGATAAGAGAGAACACATACAGAAGGCATATCACCTTTGATACCTTCAAACAATCTTGGATGAGAATCTGGTTGTGTAATTTCAACAACAGCATACCTTATCAATGAGGCTGATGTCACAGCGACCCGTCTCCAGCAGCATACGAACGATGTTTGTGTGTCCGTGTTCGCTGGCACACATCAGGGCCGTGGAGCCCTCGCGATCCTGGGCATTTACATCCGTACCACAGCTCAGGAGCAGCTTCACCATGGCAACGCGGCCGTGGCTCACCGCAAGCATTAGGGCCGTCTGGCCCGCCTGGACAATAAGTGAGAGATACAGTGAATTCAAATTAAACGGTGAGATGGAAGTTATAAGGGGGAGATAAAGAGATGCAGGGTTGGAGATGAGGGAGGAAATAGAGGAAGATAAAGAAGACATGTAGGAAATGTACGTTAATGTGGAACATTTAAATATATTCAGGGGTTCTGAAATTGAACCAATATGTATGTACTTGGACTATAAGTCTGCATGCAAGTAAAAACTGCCAAAAATGATCACAGAAGTTATTTAAAAATAAAAAGGTTTCCTAAGACAAATTATTCCAATAGAAAGTGGTACAAATAAGGGTTAAGGGACACTTGGGTGTTTCTATCCAGGAAATATGCTCTTATCACATTTATACATTTTGTTCTGTTCTGTGTATTCCTATAGTCATCTGCTTATAAATTCTAACATGGACTGATTTCCCCAGGGTATTTTAGAAATTCCCAGGCTTACTGTGCCTTGACAACAACTTCCCGTACAACAATAAAACCTCAACACAGTAAAAACCGTTGATATTGGGACCCCAATGAGTCAATGCGAGATAATAGATTACCTGTCTAGAGCATGCATTGACGTCACCCTGTCTCAACAGTTGTTGTGCCACCTCCAGGTCATCGGGGCTCTCGGCAGCCGTCAGTGCAGCCAGCATCACTGGAGTATAGCCTGCCTTGTTCACATTGTTTGTCTCACATAGACCTGAAGCACACACAAACACGATGTTTTATCAGAATAAAGAGGATTTTGTGCATAGTTAAGCAGCCTCATCTGACTACTATCTTTGGTTCAAATTGTGTTTCTGTCATTGTGTGCATCTTACCAGTGTCCAGCAGCAGTTTGACCACAGGGAAGTTTGAGTGTGACACACTGTAGTGGAGGGCCATATTCCCATTGCCATCAGTCAAGTTAACTACATATGGCAGGAGAGTTGGTGTGGTCAAGCCCACTTGTCTCAGGTATAATCTGACAGTATCGGCTTGCGAATCTTTCTGACTGGAAATCTTGAACCACTCCTGGTAGAGCACCACTAAAACCTGACGCTGGAGAGAGAGAAACAAAATATATAAATGAAGAAGGCGCCTGTGGCAGAATTGCTACTGTTCCCTGAACATCATTTTTTATGGTGTGGGCTATTGAGTGGAGTGCATTGTCAGCCTGAGGAACAGCACTGTAAGCCTTTTTAAAGTCAAAGAGCTATAGCAGAACTTTAACCATGAAACTGAAGCATTTTCCCTCAAGAGAAATCCATTTTATAAGGGTCTAAGAAATTCAATAACCATTCAATAACCAAAAAACATGCAGTCAAATCCGATTTGATGAAGAATATAGAATCATTTTTATAACAAAAAAAGCAGCAGCCAAACGATCCTCTTACCATTTCTTTATCTGGGGATGAAACCTCTTCCATGCGGTCTTTTACATAAAAGCAGGCATCAATGAAGCTTTGCTCCACTTTCTCTCTGCAAACAAAGACCAGAGGCCACATTAAATATTTTCTCCCATCCTAAGTCATTTTTCTAAATATTATTTTAGTAAAGAACTTTCAATTTGACCAGGAGTATCTGGAAGTGAAAAAACAACCCAGCACACTCCACATCTGTTCTTTCCATTGTTTTCTTTACTGTTTTTTCAGCTTTCATGTGGAAATACCATCAAGTCTTCTTAACATATGGCTAAGAGACGGCTACCTAGGTTCTTGTGTAAAGTCTGTCTGGGATAAAAAACTAAAGATAAAAGATACGTAGCAGGCCTGAGTAGTGCACACACACATCTGTCAACATTCTGACACACGGATGGCACAATTGGCACATGCAGACCTCCTCAACGGTTAACACTGATTCACTGCCAAATATGATCCACCAGGTGCTCATACTGTACATGTCAAGCTGCACTATGCCCGAGTGGATCACATTCACTGTGTACTGTACTCCAGAAATAACACACATTCTTTTATAAGCACACATGCTTAGGAATGATCAGACATAAGCTGAGTGATGAGTTAATAAGTCCTGCCTTCTCCCAGGGGCCCCATCTACGGTGTGGCCCAGGGGCCCTCTGCTCTGTCCACATACCTGAGACTGATAAGTGATCAGTCAGTCAGTGACAGAGAGAACAACACTTCTGGTTGTTTTGCTTTTTTATTACCAGACCCCTGGCCCTTTTGGGAACTAAGCTTGTCTGGGTGTCTGTCTTAGTCCTCTATAAGAGTGAGAGCAGCTTTTACTACATTATGACGGAGAAGTTGTGTGTGCTTGTGCGTAGTGATGGGCGATATGGCCAAAATCTTCCATCACAACATACTGTAGGTTATCTCATATCTTGATAGTAATGTAAGTAGGTTAGGTAGTTTTCTGTTAATTCAATAAATAAATGGTCTATGTAAATAACCACATGGACAAATACTATTTTTATATATTCCAGTGTGAATTAAATAGTTGAGGGTTTTCTCATTTAAAAAAACGTCATTGCTTACTTAGTCAACATAAAGGACAAATGAATAAAGACCTATATCGATAGAAGTGGTATAGGAAAATCTATACGATATCTAAAATGTTATATATCTAAAGTCACCAGCCATACCTGTGGTTTGCCCTTCTGTTTGTGGAAACAGGTGTATTTAGTGTGAATATTTATTAATCAAAGGTGTAGAGTGTGGCAGTTAGTCTTTACAAGTTATCAAAAGATAAGCATGGTTGTAAGTGTAGTAGTAATGACTGTGTGCGTGGGGGCTGGAACGGAGGGGGTTGTTTGTGTGTGTGTGTGTGCGTGCGTGCGTGCGTACGTGCGTGCGTACGTGCATGTGGGTGTGTGTGTGTGTGTGTGTGTGTGTGTGTAGCCCACTGTATATTAGAGCTTCATTCACCACCTGTCTCGGACAAGTATCTGTGCTGTTGCTGGATAACAAAGCACCCTATTGTCCTTCCCTGACATCATACGTCACACGGTCGTTTTCTATGGCTGTATTGTGCTTTATCTGCTTTTTGTTTGACGCAATAACTGTGAACTTTCATTCACTTTGATATACGCTAAAGTGATCTCACTTTTGCCATTTCTAAATTTATGAGACTACTCTTTGAAGTTTCCATGTTTACTTTTCTTTATCCAATGTGAAGGAGAGCATGGATCATAGTAACAAGAAGATTTGCAGTTCAGATTGGTTTGCTTTGTGTTACAGAAAAAAGATGGATGACTTTTTGCCCTAATGTATTTTTTCAACAGAAAGCAGTCCATGCTGACCAATCATAGTTAATTGGGTACCCTGTGGTATCTCTACAGCATGCCCTACAGTGGTATCATGTGCAGTATAGGCTCCATAGCTTTACTTAAACTCTGACAAACCACTCCAAGTGAAGCTCTTCTGTCTCACCCTTCTTCCTGTTCTCCCAGGAGCTCCTCACTGCCCTCTGGATCCAGCAGGCCTTTTTCAGCCTCCTTCTCTGCAGCCACTGCACCCCCTCCCTCAGGGGCCACCTCTGCTTCCTGCTGCTGGGTCTCTGCTCCCTCTTCAGGCTTCTCTTCTGGCTGAGGCTCCGTGTCCTTTTCCTTCTCTACCTCTGGTTCTGAGCTGTTTTGCTCCTCCACTTCCACCTTCGACTTCTCATCTCCACTTGACTCTTCGCTGGATGTTGACTCATATCTGGAGGTGGACACAAACAAGTGGACATCAACACCATTTTCAGAGACACCAAAAGCATCCATAGTATGCCAGCAATGATAAAGCAACAATCACAAATTCATGCAATTTGAGTTTTGCAATGTTATGTTATTGTGATACTGTATTGCTTCTCAAACATACTCTCAATTTTAAATTAAATAGTTTACATGAAAAGATCCAAATTGCACAAAAACTATTGCTACAGTATGATGTTACAGGGACTGTGATAAAGGCAAATGCAGATTCCACTGTTCTGATTGTATTCAGGTTTTAATGCATATAGTCATGTGTTTATATACTATGACAGTTTACTGTGACAGATACTTGTTTACATTATTGCAATGTATCATGATCGATATCTCATGACCAAAAAATAGCCCTAACAAAAAATATGAAAATACTTTTTAGAAAAATCTTTATCCATCCTATATTATACATGGACTTGAACATTAGCTCATGTTACAACACTGAAAGGTATGTACAAAAAAACAAAAACGTGTGCAGTAGCAGCCACATCACAAACACCTCAGCAGGTAAAACTAATATGAGAGCATTAAAGTCAACACAGGCCAAGGCTAGATAAATACTAACAGGTCATTACCCTCTAGACCTGGAGCGTGACATGAAAAACAAGCTTGTCTAATGCAACCTTGGCCAAATATCCAAAACATCCCTCACACAGTGAAACGTATACATTAAAATCCAATGGCATGTTTGTACACTCATTTATCAACCTTGAAGAAACCCAACGTTGTTCAGTGAGGAAAGGCTGATGATATATTTAGAGCTGTGGGGGCGGTTGTTGGTGTGTGTGATCATTGGGGTGAATAATGAAGGACCCTCTGTGAGGCCAATGATCAGATAAGTCTAATATTGAATGCCTCTGATTCAGATTTATTTGTAGACACACACACAGCCCACCACATGAGGCGTTCAGGGGCCACAGCATTCCCTGGATTCCACAGGAGCTCAAGGGAGAGCAAAGATAGGTTAGACCGTCCAAAGAGAAGAAATACAAACAGCAGCCCACTTCCTGTTGTGGGCAGAAGACTAAAGATAGTCAGAGAAAATAGGGTTGTCTGACATGTTTATCTCATTATAAATAGCATCTGGAACAAATGGAGAGAGATCCAGGTTACAAACTCAAAAGAGACAAACTAGATGTAGACAATCTTGTATAAGATATCAATGTTATTGATCAAATCTTTACAAACGTTAACATTTAAAATTCATTTGTTCTGGAGAATGTTTTTTGGTTATGTTTGCAGAGCGTTTTCTAAAATGGGGAGGAAGGAATAGACCTCATCACAGCTCTGACAAAACATGGCAAAGGCGAGCAGGTCATAAAACAGTGACGCTCAGGAATGTAAGAACAGCAACACAGAAATAACACACACCTAAAATACACAACTGAGGTTATTAGTTTGAATGTGAGTGTGTGAGTTTAGCTCGGTGGCTATGTCTTGTCGGTATTCAATTTATGAACATAGTAAGGACAAAAAGTATGTGTCCCATTTGCCAACTGGTACCTGAATCTGTTCCCTACAACCAATTAGCACTAGACTTGGTTTTGGTTAAAGGTTTAGGCTAAGGGTTACGATTACACATGTATCAGGTAAAGTTAAAGGTGACCTATCATGCAAAATGCACTTTTGTACGTCTTTTATACATGAATATGTGTCCCCTGTGTTCCAGGGAACTCACCAAGTGTCAGAAAACACAACCCTCTCTATTTTCCTCCATACACAAATCTCTTAAAAAGGGGCTGCAACGGATCTGATACAGACTGATCCAGATTTGAACACTTCTATGACGTCACAGAAGTGGCGCTACGGCTATTGGGCCAACTCCACCAATCAGGAGTAGACAGCCACGGACATTGCCGTTCGAAAGTGCTGGAGACGCTGTAGTACATATGCCAGGCCTGTAGATGGTGCTGTTCTCACAGAATCAGCCCATGAAAAGACAGTGTTAAATTGAGCGAAATGAGGAATGGCTAAAATGCATGATCTGTTTGGTATTTTGAAAAATAAAAAGTATAAATATGCCTTATATAGGTATGGTCCTACACTATATTATTCAAATATAGCATGATAGGTCCACTTTAAGGTTATGGTAATCATCCAGCGAACTCCTGTCCGTCAATCCTCACACAGTCCATCAATGCATGTCTGTGTTTGTGTGTATCCATGTGCTTCATGTTATAACTATAAACCAGACAGCTAACTGTCAAAGCTGCCATAAATAATAATCTCCCTGCTTTGAGACACACCTTTGTTCTTCCAACCACTACTACCTGCTTACCTAGAATTCATCAGCTTTTACGAGGGGATGCTCACACTGCATCCAGCATCAGCAAACGCTGACATAAGCACGCTTGCACCAAGAACTGAGGTATCATCAATACTGACAACATCACAATGTACAACACCTTTTCATACACAAACAAACCTTCACACTCCCGGAAGCAGCAGTGAGGTTAAGTGTGTATTCAAGCTAGCTTTAACAACTGACATCATGAAGCAGATGCCTGTGTGAGACACAGCCTGTCTTAGGTCAAGCACATACATCTCAATAATATAGCTTGTTATAAAGGACTTTTTAGAAAAGTGTATACTTAAATTATATTACTGCACTATATACTGGTTATTCTGAATGTAGCCACTTTGATAAAAGACACCTGAGGGAATTATTCTGTAGAAAAGAAAAAAAAACATTCATGGACACACAAAAAAGGCAGAAGAAACACTTTGTCACACACAGAGAAAACGAGCCAAACTTAGAGATTGGACGCTGATTAAAAATAAGTTTTTACCCTCCATTCACCCCAACAAACTTCAGGTTTTTCTTGGCTCCCTTGTTCCCCTGCTTGTCAGCAACACCATTTTTCTTCATAATAGATTTTAGACCTGGAGGAAAGGAGGAAAGAGAAATGGAAAGAAAAGGGGAGGGAGGGCGGTTGGTACACTTCATTAGGCCTTTGTGGAATGTTAGTGTTAGTGTCTTGTCTACGTGTGTGCCCAAGATGACCGAACATTCATATTCTGTATCATTATTAAGATGTTCTCATACTTCAAAAGACGGTATTTTTTTTTTGTCAGTGACTCGTATTATAATTTTTCAGATCTGCCTTTGCTAGATTCAAAATAAAGGCATTATCTATCAAATAAGAATTTCTAAAGGTGATCTGATGTTGGTAGCTCATGAGACTTCAGACAATAATGGTTTGCGCATGTTGGCCTGTTTACAGAAACAAGCAGTGTGTCAATGTATGTGTAACATTTTTGAGGCTGGATGATATTAAAGAACCTCTGGATGCAATTACAGTACAAGTAACTGTAGCTGAACAAATCGTGTAGATTCCATGTGTTGGCATAGATTGTAGCTTGGGGCCAATCTTTAGACTCTACACAAGACAAAAATAAAACCAACTTGAGAGAACAGTACCATACAATTAAGCAAAATAACTTTTCTTGCAGAATACCTGATCAAAATGTGTTTTAATGTGAGTTCATTAAGTTTTTAAGGATTATGCAAGTGAGACATACTGAAAACAAGACTCTGAAGAACTTGTTCAAGTACATTAACTTCATCAGATTGACTGGCTATTGGAGTAATTTTGGCTTTTAAACGTTCAGCACCTCGGCGATCAAGGCGATGTTCACAGGTGATGATTATAGGCCATTATGACAACATACCACCTTGACATTGGCAGGCCTACTAATGTGTACAACTGCCCTGTAATTGATGCTGCATGGTCTCCTTTGCTGACTCCCCTTGGCTTTAAGCCCGGTATTGCTGTCTTAGTGGTTCCTGACAGCGAGACATGATGCAGAGGCACTTTAATGTTTTATGCAAGGACATAAGGATGTGGCTTTGAGCCAGAAACCACTAGCTGAGACCACCATCTAGGAAGAAGAATGCTTTTAGATCCAGTATCCCTGAGGAGATAGCCACAGTGGGAGGGAGAGTTTAAAACATACTTTGCATTTTAATATATCCTCCTACCATCCTCTAATACTGTAAATAAAACAATGGTGTAGTTTAACATCCCTTTAGTCAGAGACGCTGAGATATTTAACTTGTTCATACAAATCTCTTTAGGTCTCTCTGGTGACTGGGATAAGTCAGAATGCTCTACACAACAATAGAAGTTTATTTTTCTAATATTTAAAAAAAGTTAAACACTGAGTTTTCTTCTATTACTATATATTACTATAACATAATTAGTCATGCTTGCTCAAAATCTACTTCAAACCACTTTTGTATATTGTATTCCCAAGATTGAACTTAAATTGAACTCTGAATATAAAATATGTGCGATAGCAGAGTGATTCTGTTCTTCAGCTCCTGGGCCAGAAACTGAACAGTGATGCTTTGATGTGCTTCAGTGTCCATTTGAGAGTGCTTTTTTGTACTTCCCTCCGAGTTTGTGCTTCTACTGTGCAAGAAATACATACATTGTGAAAGTCCATAACATCTGTCATACCATTGTGGCAATGTTTGACTGTTTCTTTGGAGTATTTTTTTTTATGGAGAGAAAATTAAGACTCAAAGCTACTGCGTTGTACACTTTAATAAAGATTTAAGACTTCTTGATCTGAAGAACACGTTATACTGTATTATGTGGCAAAGAGAGAAGGAGAGGATAATTTCTGTGAATACGGAATTTGGAATTGATTCTGCTCATTGAGTTGATTACATATAGGTAGGCAGGTTTAAGACAGACAAATAAACAAATGTGTAGAGAGTATAAACCATGTGCTACTAACTGAACCACAGGCCTACCTTGTTCCTGCTGTTTGCTGGCTGCAGCAGCTTTCTGGCCTGGTGAGTAGAAGGCAGAGAGGACACTGAGGGAGCTGACCAGTTGACTTTGAATGGAGCTCATTTTGGAAGGACCAGGCTTTCCTCCTGGTTTCGCTGTTGTTGCTGCAGGGACTGCCTTCCCCGCAGGCTTGGTTTTTGCTCCCTTCGCTGCCTCTGTTTTTTTCCCTGGTGTCTGTTTCTGTGTGCTGGGGCTTTCCTGCTGGCTGGCCGTCTGTTGAGTTCCAGTGCTGCTCCCCAGTTGTGCCCACTGCTCGCCCAGAAGCCCTGTTAATCGGGTTACAACATGGCCCAAAGCGGCAGGCGATGTTGGTGACTCACCGGAGCCTCTGCGAGAGGGCTCTGCCTCCCCAGCATCCCGACGTAAGGCCTGGGCTTCACTTGAGTTACGACGCTGAGCTGTCTCGCTGGAGCCTCTACGTAGTGATTGGGTCTCGCTGACATCTTTGTGAGGGGGCTGAGTCTCACTGGAACTTTTACGAGAGCCCTGAGACTGAGGTTTGGCGGTAGATGACCCCTGGCGGGTTGGACGGGTATGCGCTTCTCCTGATCCACTTGGTGCTTTTGGCTCTTTTGTGTCCCGTCGAGCTGCAGAGGTTTTAGGCTGTGTTTTAATGGTTTTAGGATGGGTTTGTACGTCAGTGGAGCCTGGAGACGGGCCCTGAGTCTCAATCTGAGGTTGTGATTCAGATTGCTTCTCACTAGACTCCCCAGGAGGCTTCTCTGCTGGGCTCTGGTCCTCAACCTGCGATAGAGACGAGGCTTGTTGTTTTACCTGTTGTTCAGATTGCTGTATTGGGGTTTGGGCCTCTATATGAGGTGTACCCTGTACCTGCACCTGGGGCGGATCATTTGTCTGGGACTCCTGGGCTAGAGTTTCACTGGACCCTCTACTGGGACGAACAGGTGCAGCCTGAGGTTGAGGAGGTGATGGAGGTGATGGAGGTGATGGAGGTGATGGCTGTGCTTGCTCCGCTGAGGGCCTTCGGCCTCTCTGGGGTCGGACAGGAACCACTGCCTTTACAGCTTCATTCTCAGCTGCTGCTGCTACAACCGTGTCAGTGACCTCAGTTTCTTTGATTGTTGCGCTCACAATCACATGTTCTTTTATTTGTTTCTCCTCTACAATCTCCGGTGCAACCTGTTGTGTTTTAATTATTTCTGTTACTTCATTATTTAGGGGCTCCATTTCCTTTATTTCTGAGTCATTCTGTGCCATAATCGTTTCAATCTTGGATTCTGTATTTTCTATTTCTGCAACAGGTGGATTGCTACTTCCTTCATCCTCACTAACAATTTTCGGAACTAGAATTTGTTCAGCTGTGCTTTCTTTAGCTGTAATTGAAATCTCAGTGACAACTTTCATTACCACAGTTTCACTGTCTCCACTGTCTCTTCTTTCATTTGCTTCCTTGTCTTCCACTCTTTCAATGACCACAGTGTCTGCATATTCTACTCTTTCACTACCTGCACATTCTCTCACTTGACTTTCTGCTTCTGCACCTCTGGATGGATTGTTATCCTGTCGTCTTCCTATCTCTGTCTCAGTCTGCTGGTCTGTCCTTTGTGCCTCCACTGTCTCGGTCACCCTGTCGACAGTGTCCACTCTCTCTGTCACTGTACCCCTCTCTACGCTGCTGGCCCTTGGTCTCTGTGGATGGTCTGTTTCTATCTCTCCCTCGGTTTCTGTGACTTGGTTTACCCTTTCCGCTGTAGGCGTCTCAGTCATCTGATCTTGAGTAGCGATCCTTTCAGTTACTGTGCCCCGTTCGATGCTGTTGGCTCTGGGTCTTGGTGGGCTCACAGCAGCTGCTTCTGCCACCATCTTTGCTACCTGTTCAGGTGTGTCAACTTGAATACTCTCTGTTCCTTGATCTATACTTACAGCCATTGGTTGGGGTACACAAATTGCAATACAAATTCTATCTGTATCTGTCCCCTTATCTACCGTACCAGGAAATTCTGTCTCTGTCTCTTGGTTGGCAAAATCTAATTTTTCTGTCTCTGTCCCTGTGTCAATACTTTCTCGTCTTGGCATGCTGTATGCTTCTGGACTGTACAACTCCACTCTCACTCCATCACTCAGTTGTAGTATTTTCTCCTCTTTTACCTTGTTCTCATCTATTTGTTCTTTCAAAAGAGTATTAGTTCTCTCCAGGTCTTGGCTAGCCTGAGTAAGTTTAGCCTCGAGTATCATTAGCTTCTCCTGCAGATTCGGCATACTGTTTGCGTCCTCCTGTTGTCCACCTTTTGCTTCATCCCCATCGCCAATACTGCTAGTCTCTGCATCTTTTATAGCCACTCTAAGTGATGTTAATTCTGGTCCTGCAATATCCCGCGATAGCTTTTGCACTGCATGCTTAATCGGACTCTCGAATGTCTCTTTTTGTTTGTATGATATTTCCGACTGTTGTGTTTGTATCTGTGATTGTTGCTTTAACAACACACTGATTTCTACATGTGCTGAGGAACTTTTCAAAGATTCCTGATTTAATTCTCCCTCCTTTTGTAAGACTTTATTTTTCTCTGTAGCCCCATGTTTCCCTTTCCCAGGGACCAACTTTGTTGACAAACGCTCTGAAGCACCTAAGCCTCCAGTGGGTTGAGTCTTCAGAGCTAAGTTGAGCCCTTCTGTAGGTCTTTGTCCCTGTGACTGAAAGTGTGTCCCAGAATCTGAATGTGATGCTATTATAGAGGATGATGTGGAAACCTGGGCTTCGGCTTGGGCCTGGGCTTGGATCTGGGCTTGGATCTGAATCATAAGATCCTCCCTCTCTTTTCTCAGTGAACTGATCTGGGCCTTTAGTTCAGGGATTGTTTTGACCTGCTCTTCCAGCTCTCTGACCCGCTTCAGTGCCACTGTGATCTGCTGGTGAAGCCCTCCCCGATCCTGAGGAAGAGACCGCCTGTCTGTTATGTCCGGTGAAGCTCGAAACATGTTTTCTGTCGAGCCACTTTCCGGTGTTCCCGCATTACGGTCTGGGCTGCTTGAATCCGAGCCTTTCCGCTGCTGTAGAGTGATAGGCATGCTTGATGCTCTGAGCAGATTAGGACGACTTTGAAACCCGACAGTTTTTTCTTCAACAGCCAGGATACCAGCTCCTGATTCCTCTTTGGGCTTTTCTGAAACATAGACAGCTCCCTGACTGCTTGTCCCCCAGCTGCTCTGACTGGATTTCCCCCCTTCACTTGCTCTAAAGTCATAGATCTGTTGGACCTCTGTCACCCGTGATTTAGGTTTGGGCCCAAGGGTGGACGTCCCAGACCATGTGCTATCCTTTTCTCTGGGGGTTGGCCTGGCTCCATGCCCAGGAAGGCTGAAATTTCTGGGCAGAGTACTGAATTTGGCTGGGCCCTTGACCCTTCGCTGAATGTGGACCCTTTTGATGGTGTTGCCTTTTTCAATGTCGTCAACATACTTGAGGAAGTCCAGGTCAAGGTGAAAGCCATAGGGAGTTTCCACCGAGTAGGGCAGCTGCTTCCTCTGAACACCTCCCTCACCGGCCTTGGTCTGAAAGCCGTTGGCTGTAAGGAATTAACAATTAATCGAAGAATCCTTCCCCTACTATAAGACAATTGACAATAACAATAATGGAAACATCACGACTATGATTTGCGAAAGCAATGTGCAATGGCTTGATGAAATGAGCCTATATCAAATCATTATTACTCCTTTGCACCCACTTGTTCAGACAGTCTGTCCTGAGATGCACACTGTTGCTTCATTATGTATTACCATATCAATTACTGCGAAGTGATTATGCTGTGATTGTGTAAAAACAAAACAATCAATATGTTAACTTTGGCATAAAATATAAGGCTGGACGGTTATCACCTTTAGCCAATAAACCCTTCACTGCTTTTGGTCAGAAAAATACATGGCAAGTTACATTTTGGGGATGTAAGGGGATTGTGTGTTTAAAAACTCACCACTTTTCTTGTCCATCATAGGAATAGGAGTTCTCAGTCATCGACTATGCCACGGTTGGATCTGGCAGCCTACACAAAACAGAAATCTTTGTTAAAGATTGTTGTAAAATATAGCAAATCTATCCATTATTGTTGTAAGTCATCATTCTGCCATCTTGTTTTTTTTTCAAATGAAATAAGTAAGAGTGTCTGTCTGGTCATTTTGGATAAGGCTCTTGAAAATGCACCCTGAAATGGCCAGAATGTTTATTTTTGTTTAAATAAATTGGCCTCCAAATTTAACTCAAAGACAAAACACATAATCATTTGCCTCTTTGAGTAAAGATTTTCAATAAGCCACATAAACCATACTTCAGCCTAGGCTTGGTTGCCAGGGACAAAAGGGTACAGAATATGTGAAATACGTGTACACAACAATACATGTGTTGAGATATGTAACAGTATTTAGGTAAACCCTGCAACATTATGTCAAATGTAATACTAACCCTGTAATACTTTAAAGGCACAACAACACACAGCAAATAATACAATGAAGTATACATCAGGGCACCAGTTTTAACTGCCCAAATTGTTATAGTGAGGAGAGGAAAAGCATTATAATGAATGGCTAATATGCAGCTATGACATTAAGTGTTACAACAAAGGTAAATATGCAGTTAATTATTTTGCAGTCTCAGCAACAAATCATACCAAACAACAGCAAATATTAATGGCACAATGAGGGGAAAAGCAGCACTATTGTATCCATTAACCTTATTTAATTTGCTTTGCTAAGCCAGACCTTTAAAATATATTTAATTGTCGACACAACCCTGGACAGGCCCAGAGAAAGGAAACACGTTCCATCTGGAGCCACTGTGTTTCATTTGTTCCCCTTGGAGAAGCAGAAATCAGAGCTGCTTGCCCATTTCTTTTTTTTCTTTTTTACAATAAGCTTACTGAAAAGTAGAACTAAGTGAGTCAAAAAAAAAAAATTAAGAGAGGGGAGAAAACCTTTGAGGACTTTCGAAAAGCCTCCTAATAAAATATCCAATATATCTAAAAAAAAAAAGTCAATACAGCAAGATTTGAGTGAGTTGCACAGCTCGGTTCCATTTTAAATGAACACTTAAGCCCTGGGGGAAAAATATAATTTTTTAGACTCAAGCAAATAGGTACAAACTATTTTTGCAATTTCCATGCAAATGTTGTCACTTGAGACAAATGTCTGCCATGAAGAAATCATATAGCACAATGAACAGAAGCTCTGGTTTAACAAATTATTGAATTCAAACTTCAAGATGTGAGATGTTAATCAGCATTTACATTTCCCAAGGTGGTATACAACAGTATTTCATTGTGCAGCATATTTATTGAAACAAGCACAACAGAAGGATGCTTTAATGCATCATTTGTTAGGATGCCCCTGAATTAGATGTTGCTAACTATATTATAACTGATGTTCTATTGTGATGCAAATAGTTGCCACAGTGCAGGTATGTGTAACAGTGTTTCCTCTGTCATTTTTCAATTTCTTTCCTATTTGGTATCAATTTAAAAGTCAAAGAAGATAAAGTTCTAGGGGGAATATGTTAAAAAACAGTCTTTAGAACACTTTTTCCAGTTGAAGTGGCTGTTTTATTGAGGCAAAAGAATCAGAACATGAAATTCCAGACAATCGTTTGTTATACAAAAGAAATGTCAAATGCATAAAGACTCTGGACAAACCATTTGGTATTTTCTGTGTATCAGTTCAGTTCTTTCTTCTAAAGAAACTTTTAACTGACCCGACACCGGCTCCAGTAAATGCTGAGTAGGTTTATTTCAAAGCAAGGATTGCATGAGCCGGCAATGCAATCAATCAAAATGACAGCCAGTCCAGCAAGCAGCTTAAACAGGAACTGTGACCAGCTGTACTTGGCCCCTATACCGTCTATAATATAGATAGAGCCCTAATAATGAAACAAACTGGTGACCTGGGGCTGAAATGTTGTCTCTTTTACTGATGAACAGATATCTACACACGTATAAAAACACAGAGATGAACTGACTGACAGCCTTTGCACAGAATCTGACACCATGTGATTGTAACCATGGTAACCATACTTCAATTCACTATTAGCCCCTGGAGTCAGGAGAGCATAAGCATTCCTGACTCCTCCTGACAATTAATGCGACTACAACCGGCTTGCTGTCCTTAAAGGCTTAATTAGCCGATCTGGGAGCAGAAGAATGCTGCATGTAATTGCTGAGTGAGGTACAGGCAGACCCCACTGGCAATTATACACAGGGGGCAGGCAACAAAACCCTTCTTAATTAGATCATTACCAGAACGGAGAGGCAGAGGTAGAGTTGGAGTGAATGGAACAGAAACATGGGAAACTTTAAAAATAAAGGCAGGGAGAAGAAAAGGAAGAATAGATAAAGAGCGGAGAATATGTGAAGCTTCCGTTTGGCAGGAGGGTACAAAGTAAGTGACAGAAGGGAGGATGTGGGAAAAAAGTTACTTGAAAGAACTGCCAGAAAACATCGGAACTAACCTTCCCCACAGTGATGTAATTTTTTTTTAAGTATCCTCCTTTTTAATTAAAATCACTCATTGCTTTTTGACTAATGAAAGTCCTCAGGGCAACAAAATCCTATTGTATTTGGTAATGTATTTGTTATATGGATCATTTTCCATAAATGATGAGCAATAGCATAAGTCTGTTAACAATTCAATGAAAAAGCACACATTTGTATGTGTTAGCTGTAACAGCACAGTAAGTTGTCAATGATCCATGTTAGGCTATTGATTCAATATTGGAAGCCCCTGATGATGCATGATTCATTCTGGATTACAGTCATAATGACTGAGCAAAAGCTCATAAAGGCTCAGCTTATCCAAATACAGGCTACACAAGGCTAAGGTAGCCACGGGTATGTGTGTAGGAAGAGTGTGTGTGCCGGCATCATTTTAGTCACTCTGAACCTTTTTTTCTCAGTGTGTGTGCGCTTCAATTGCTTGCAGTATGTTGATATATGTGTCTTGAACAGTCTGCCACATGCACATAATAACCCCATAAATGACATGCAGTAATCACTCAACACCAATCCAATAATCATGGCAGCTGGTCGAGAGGCGACGACATTGCTAATGCGAAGCCCGGAAGACAGGAATAATGAAAGTATAGTCAATAAGCTCATATTGACAGACAGTTTTCATTTGCCATCAGCGTGGAAACCTCAACCAAATGTATACCGTTTTTGGGGGGGGTTCTTTGAAGTATAGATGTGGGAACTCAAATAAATGGTCCACGTTGTTGTAATATTTCCAAAACTCACAACAATCACTCAGAGAAAACTGCGATTTCTGCAAACACAGCATGTTATGGTATATAGATTTTGGGTACAATGGCTACCAAGCTATTTCTAATTAAAACTTGCACCCACTCCTCGATTCACACACCGTACATACACGCAAACGCAGCAAATAACCGCTGACCAAACCAACCCAGGAAAGGGGGAAGAGTTAATTGAATGTCATGGGTCATTACATTGGTGTGCCTGTGCACTGGATATTGAATTAGTCTGATACACTGACACAGAGCAGGCATGGATAGAAGACAGGCCAACAGGAAATAAGATTTGAGATGGCAAGCAGGGGACAGGAGGTGGGCGGTCGGGAGAGAGAAAGCGAGTGAGAAAGTGAAAATGAGGCAGAGATGGGAGTGGCAGCTGTACTCACTCACATCTCAGACAAGCAGAGCAGCTTTACCGTTAATTTATCCAACTCTTTCAGTCATTTTCTGTCTCATACTCATCTAATTAAAAAGAAAAAAAAAACACATGATTGCATTACAATCTCTCGCACGCACGCACACACACACACACACACACACACACACACACACACACACACACACACACACACACACACACACACACACACACACACACACACACACACACACACTGCACACTGCACAATGGCTGTAGATATAGTAATTGTGTTCTTTAGCTATGTGAAAGCAGCAGCAGGGGGAGAGAGAAACAGGCAGTGAAGCAACAATAACCACAGTCTCAAGTCGTTATCACAGCCCTGACTGGGACCAGCTATCTCTGTTTACCTATGTACTACCTTGAGAACGAAGACAGAAGTGTCCAGCTTTTATACGCAGACTCTCAGCCTGAGAGAGACACAGACAGATTCTCAAGAGCACTTTTGCAGACAAACACAGGGACACCGCTTCAGACACAAATGTAAAGTACTGGATCTTCGGTTAATGCCTACTGCAGCACAATCTTACAGGAGTGCAATTTCAACAAAGCAAGAGAAGATTGTATCCCATGGGCCAGCACACAGAAATATTACTTTGCAATCTAATGTGGGTGTTTAAAGGTACCTCATTAACATTTAAAGCAATTTGAGGAGATTTAAACATTTAAGGGATAATCAGTAGCCTATTTTCCACATTTGTTTCTAAGTTGTACTCCTCACCAGATTAATTGTTTCAAAAAGAGGCAAGTTTGCAAGGTTTAAAAGCTATCGGTAAGCATGTTTGAATCAATCTAATCTTGAAAGCATTATGGTTAAAAGCCAGTCAGTCAATAAATGTGCATATTTGATGTTATGGATTACAACTACTTGCGCACACCTTCATAGAAGCACGGACATAAAGTGCAGTTTTTCCTGTGGCATTTTAAACTCAGCAAGAAAGACATTATAGAGTATTACTTCTACAAAGGTAAATGGAATTCATTAGCAACTAAATGCACCATTGCTTGATACAATACACGTTTCTGTCACACATTTAGTTAGTCTGGTTTGACCAGTTGTTTATGGTAACTAACGCTCAGCTTTAGACAGATTGATAGACTGTGTAACTATGTGCAATTTTGTTACTTTTTACTGGAGGTTAATGTTAACATCATATTTGTGGTATTTGTTATTAACTGACTCCGATTTCAGAGGAATTTCTGATGACAAGACAACTGGGAGCTGGAAAGTTTCTGATTGCTGTAGCAGATTGAATGAAGGACACTGTTGACATAGAGAACATGAAGACGGACTAAGCACTGAGATATCAGATAAATGTCTCGAGGATCTGTGGGTGCTCGGCGGGAACAGATCAATCCCTCTGCTCTACAAGAGCCATTTGAGCAGAGTCTCTTCCATCCCACTCCAATCGAAGATTATCTCTGTCTACATTACAACGACACTCTTCTACTATAATACAGCTTGTGGACCAATTTGGCTTTAATCATCTCTACTCTAGATCCGTCTGGCCCCCTCTCATCATCTATAATTCTTCTTTCAGTCCTAATCCAGTACGATCTAGTCTAGTCCAGTCCAGTATGACAATGTCTGCATTCACAGGCAGCCAGATTGTTCCAATTGTGCTACACAACATCTGGCTATGAACCCCAGAGAGAACATGACTGGGAGCTTCTGTCGATGAGCTTCATTAAACACTGGCTAAACCCTCCCGCAGGGCTGTTCAGAGGAGGATACTGTTTTATTACAGGTCAGTTCAAACTCTCTTTTCCATGAGGAACTGCAAGTGAAGATAAGGGTTTGCACTGTGTGTTTAAAGAGAGTGTTAAAAACTTCAAACATTTCTGAAAGCATATAAAACAATATTTCGAAGCTCACTGCAAATGATAGAAAATACTGCAATACAAAGAAAAAGCACAAATTGATGGCTCTAATATGTCTATCTGTTTTTCATTTGCGAGTTTCCTTTGACTCTGTTTGAGGAAACTACTTGTTAGGACATCAAACACTACAGGGCTCAAGGACTTCACTGGTGTTCAGAAGGATGAATAAGGATGTACAGGAAGCATGTGACCTCCAGTCTCTTTCTCGTCAACTTGGAGAGACTTGGTGAGGCTGCTGCTGAATATAACACCTCTGTTGCTTTGTAGCATGTGATAGATACACTGATCCCATTGATTTACATGTCAACATGTCAGTCTATAGAGACAACCAATAAAAGCAACAGAAATTATGTTTATCATTTTAGGAGGATATCTGGCCCTTTATTTGTACAACTCACAGTGTTTAGGGCCTTTTTCACAAAAAGCCTTAACCAACACAAGCAGAATCACTTTGCACATGGAGTCATATCGTTCTTTTTTTGAAAAACATTGATGCTTTACCTTTTAGCAAGGCTATGGGCACTCGACATAACTCAGTTACACTATATTGCTCCTCTCAAAGTATAAATTATTTGAACTTTAACTTAAAGTGGACCTATCATGCTATATTTGAATAATATATTGTAGGGCCATACCTATATAAAACATGTCTGTTAAGTTTTTTTTTCAAAATACCAAACAGATCATGCATTTTAGCCATGCCTCATTTCGCTCTATTTGCTCTTTTCCAGCCTTGTCTTCACAAGGGCTGATTCTGTGGCAAATGAGTTGCATCTGACCACGCCCCCTGCAAAGGAGGGGGGCGAGGCACGAGCGTCATGTTACCATGCTGTTACCATGCCACGCAACCTCTCATTCCCCTGATAGGTGGATAGTTGCCCGTGTACTGTAGGCGGAGCACCCCGGAGGATGGGTTAAGGAACCCCACGGTCCTAGACTATGTCTTAACTTAGGCTAAACTTAACAAAAGACTNCGGAGCACCCCGTTTCTGACATCAGAACAATTCAAATCTGGATCAGTCTGTATCAGATCCGTTGCAGCCCCAAGAGATTTGGGTATGGAGGAAAAGAGAAAGGGTTGTGTTTTCTGACACTTGGTGAGTTCCCTGACACACCGGGGACACATATTCATGTATAAAAGACGTACAAAAGTGCATTTTGCATGATAGGTCCCCTTTAAGTTTGTCCTTTAAGATTACAGATGAATGAGGAGTTTAAACTGTAAGAAAGACTCCTCTTAAAATGAAAAATAAAACATTGTATGTCATTATATGTCAACAATCAGACAGAGCTCCAATGTTTAGTTTCCATTCTGCATTAAATGCTATTGTACCATACAGCATTGAGAGTAAAAGACAATGCATTCTTCTCTTTTTTCCCCTTCATGGTTAAAATAATGGGTTATAGCAGGATTAAGTGAAATGAAACGTTCAGATACTCTGCTTAGTCTCAGAAGAGCACAGCTGCTTTCTTTCACCGCAGACCCTTTCTGTAATGACGTATGTAGTATTTCCTTATACTGGAGCTGCACACAAGCTGACATACTGTACTTGTATCTTTGTTAAGAGGCTGCATGTGTATAAAACAGTGATTTACCTGCAGCTCATAAGCAGTACCTGCAAACCGCGTTGGTGCTGCAGCCTGTCAATCAAATAACCCTTTTATTCTCAGTCATATGACACCTGTACTATGTGATCGGCTATTTTTAGTGAGTGACCACAGGAGGGAAAGAGGAAGAATCACTTTCTCCCTCTGCATCATACAAGTGATTTTAAAAGTTTGAACTATTTTCAAAAGCGGTTTTGGTTTGTGGAAAACAGTGTGTATGGAAATGAAACAAAAAAGATGCGATTTCAACTTTATCTGCATTAGCGTGGACATGACCTTAGCGTTACCACCCGTATCCTGCTTCTGCCTCGTCTGTCAAAGGACAGATAACTGTTACGCCGTTCCCTCCCTGCAACTGTTTTCTTATCAGCCTATCGCTCCATCGCTTTATCCGCTCTTAACACAGAACGTATGCACCTTCCTTTTTCAGGCGGCTTCCCTCATGCCCTAGTGGTATTCTAGCACGAGGAGCAGCTGCCTGCTTTCATTTGCAAAAAAGGAAGTGACACACCATCTATTATTCATTGGAACACACAGCATACCCCTTCTAGCTGGGGCTGCGTTAGCATTACGGCTACATCCGCTCATGGAAGTTAATGAGGTTGGTGAAGTAATTGCAACCGCTAATTTGCATGTGGGCCATCGGACTGTTCCTATGTTAGCAGATGTTCAAAGGGCTCGAAAACGATGGTAGAGGAGGTTAGAATGAGCAGTTGGAGATGGTTGGCAGAGTAAAGGATGGCAGGAAGATAGAGAGAAGCAAGGGAATGTGGTTTCTAGAAAGTAATGAAAAAAGCGAGAAAGGGTGACAGAAATGAGGGGAAAGCATAGGAATGAGAAAATGGGGAAGGTGCGCAACGGAGGAGTAGATCACTTACAGCGCTGCCATGTCACATTACATCTCCTTCCATTGACTATGACAGGTAAAAACAACTCACACAAACACCAAACATGCATCAAATATTTAAATATACAATATGGGCAAGTTTCAACTTATGTATTACACACCACACTCTCACAGAAACAGGGGTTATAAATAAATCTGGATCCCCTGCTCATTAATTATCACTTCCAACTAACACAGCCAAAAATAGAGGAGACACACACACACACACACACACACACACACACACACACACACACACACACACACACACACACACACACACACACACACACACACACACACACACACATGCACATAGAATAAGATATGTGTGCATGGAAGCACACACAAACATACATTCACATACAATTCATTCCCTCTCACAGTCACACCCCCCTGGAGGAAAAGACACAAACTAAAGTGTGAAGCCAGGTGGCTGTGCAGAGCGGGAAGGACGACTCTGGGAAGAAATCAATACTTCCAAATTCACACTCTATTGATCTGAGCGTGATGACAGCCTTTCAGCTCGGCGTCCACACACACACATCATCACACACAGACAGGATACAAAGAGTTGGCGGATTGCCACACTGAGTAGCTCAATAAATGTCACTGTGTTGAGTGTTTGTGAGAATGTCTAAACCTGTAAATATACAGTCGATGGTCTGAACACATGTATGATTGTCAGCCTGCCCATTTGTTCCTCCCACATTTTGTCAGCTGCTCAAGCTGTGTGTGGAGAGCAAACATTATGCGGGGAAAAACACCATCCTGCCTCTCCCTCTTTCACACATGCATCTACACATTTATACATACACCTACTTTCCTTTTCTCTTCACACTATTTGTCTCACATCCCAGGCTAAAACATGTGACCTATATGTTCTACCCTGCAAAAATAGACCGGGAAAGAGGGTGTGAGAAAAGAGAGCGAGGTGAGGTGTAGCAGATCGAGGAAGAGGAGATGAGCAATGTTAAGTAAACTAAATAGAATTATGGGCGATAGAAACTGTGAGATAAAGAAAGCAAATTGTTCATGAGTGAAAACAAGGAGTCAGAAAAAGGGAGTAAATTCTCAGGGTGATGTTTGCCTCTCACCTGCAATGCAGCTCCACTCACCTCCTGTCCTTCCTGTTTCTGTGAGTGCTACTGACCCTGTCTCTCTTCTAACCTCAACAGAGAAACAAAGTGAAACACACAAAAACAAAAGGAGGGAGGGTGGGAACGGGGTGGAGGTGGTGGTGGTAGAGATTGTGCTGAGGGGTGGAGGGAGGAGAAGAGAGGCTCTCTATATGCTCTCCTAGTATGATACATTCAATAGCCTGCCTTTTGCAGTCTACTGGCCCAAAAAACTAATCCCACACTCAATGCTCGACACACAAATGTAGTAATCAACCACTACTGCTTCTCTGTAGTGCAGCAACTTAACGTGTAGATGTGAGTGTGTGTAAAGCTCAAGATGTTCTGAAGTGCAAATGACCACAAGGGATACATTATGCAGAGTCCTGTGTGTGTACTAGGGGTCTGTGTGTTCAGTCATCTACTGGTGTGTTTCTGAGGTCGTGTGTATGTGCATTTAGCCTGCGGGCACACGGCCTGCCCTACAGTGGACTCCCACCATGGTGTGCATGCACCTGTCTAATTATTACTGCAAAACCCCTGCTGTGCTGCCCTAGGGCCACACAAGGCCTGCTTTGACCAGGTCAAGCTCCACACAGGATCAAAATTCCTTTTTTCGAAGCTTTAAACTAGCCTTGATGGGGTATCATAAATTGAACGAGTAACCCCTTAGTCAGTTCTGTCCATCTTAATAACAGGAAGCAGTGAAATGAGTAAACCAGCTGGTCAAGCTGGCTCTGTCGTGTAAATGAGGTAAATAATTAACAGCCCTTAAATAGGCTAACTGCTTGGGATAATGGGTCGTATCTCTTATCTCGCTCTTGCACCTATCCTTCAGACCACCAACGCTAATTCCCCTTTAAGGGAATGTGTGGAACCCATTTTTGAAAAGCAAACATCCATCCAAAAAAAGCTCAGCAGCAGGCATGCAGGATCTGTAAAATATAGCCTCACATTCTGGTTCGTGATGCCATGAGAGTGCAGAAATATACAAAGTCCATGAAATATTTATATGGATATATGGCATAGCTGTAGCGATGCCAGGGCTCTAAATCAAACCTGAATGGCTCTATCCTGAGGCCAAAGGGTTTATTTTCATTGAGACTGGAGAGAGATAGGTTGACACTCAGTGCTGATATACTGTAGAGAGCAACTGCTATGGGTGCACTTTAATGTTGTCATTAATTACTTTGTTCACTTTTAGTATGCTGTTTGTAATGATTAAATTAGAGTAAAGAAAGCACAACATGTGAGGATGTTTTAGGAGGAGTCAAATGTAAATGCTTATCCGTAAAAACAACCAGACAACTGGTTCAGTATCGTGGCTTTGCATCAGTGGAGTGCAATACATGTTACATTTCAGGAATGGGAACATAACAAAGTTGGTTGGACCTTCCGCATTAGTTAGGAAAGACATTTCAGTTTATTTATTTGCTTTAAAAATGATTAAAAAAGACATGGTGCTTTTCTTTTCTCAGTGTGTTAACTTGAAATGAAAAACTTTGTCGAACACAGACAATGTTCACATCTCTGACTAAATCCTCCCCTCTCTCTATGTGTCCAACACAATGCATAACATCAGCTCACATCCTTTCATCTAAAGCAGCAGACTGAAAGAGGGTGTAATGCAGCCTAGAGGGTTAAGCTTCCCTCTTGCAGATCACATGAACCGTCTTCCGTCAGGAGGCCTCAGATCCCACCTCAGACCTTCAGGACTTGTAGAGCCTCTCTCGTCTTTTCTCTGTTTGTCCTGGTTTGACGTTGTCTGTCCATCTCACTTGTTCTTTATTGAAATAAATAAAAATGCAAGGTCTATATAGTGTGCACTGCAAAAAAATGGTTGGGAATAAGTCCCTGCCTAAGTTCATGTGCCTCTTTGTCTTGGGGAGGGGAAGATGGAGCACACACAGTAATACATGGTATTAAAGTCACCCTTCATGGTGGGGGAGATTCACATGAGACCCTGGGACCTGTGGGGAAATAGCTCCTTAAGATGCTTTTCAAAGTAAGGCAAGGGCCTAAAAGTAGCCCTTAGAGAGGGTGAGGCTCAAACTAAATATGTTGTATGTTGTGTTTTTTCACCATGTTGTCTTGATATGGAAATTTTTTCTCTATAATCAGTATTTCTCCCTTTGCTTTTGTCATAATATAAGAATAGGTGTGGGAGTACAGCTTGGTGACTGCTGAAGTCTGGCACCCCAGGCTTCTGCAAATGCATGTGTTTGAATGTGTCTGGCTCTGTGAGAAAACCCAAAAAATGTTTTTACTGCTGCACCCCACAGCTCATAAACATACAGTTCAGCAGAACAGCTGGGAGTCATATGCTGAGTTTTATTTTTCTTACTGTGGGAGTTACAGAGAAACAAAAAATAAAGAATTCATAATATGCAGAATGATAACGGATAGTGGCCACAGCAAAGCACTGCTATCAGTCACCAAGTGTTACTCCTCACCCTCAGGTTACACTGTCAAATATCTTTGAGACTTTCCATGCAATTATCCAATTCCGGGAAAAGCAAATAATTACATTTTGCGTTAAACTGTAAGGTATACTTTACTGCTTATCATTTGTAATGCCTGCTGTGTCTCATTATAATATGTGTGCTATTATTAAAGTTTCAGGTTCACTAGCAGCTTGAGATTCATGCCAGTTCTTGGAACAGACAATTATCTTTGCTAGTGTAGCCTGCAGTATGTGCGTGCATATTTGTGAGTGGGTCCAAGTGCGAACAACCCAAAACAGTCTTTACTCCAACCTCAAATTCAACAGCTTTCTTTTTTAATTTTTGAAAACTGACAATTGTTCGAAGTAAGGATGGTAACATTTTGTTTTGTTTTTGCATTGACATTGAAGACAGACATAATCTCTATACTTTTATAACTTAAAAGGTGTCAAATTTGCTTAAATGCAGTTGCGGTTCAGAGTAGTGTCTTAAACTATGAAAGGTAAACTGGTGGCAGATTGGAGACTGCTGGTCAGTTGCTGAAGAAATGCATACAGTATGTAACTGTTTTTCCAGGACCAGTCATTTGTAATCATTCATAAATGAGACCACCTTTTGCTCTGGGATAGATAACGTTAAATCGTATTTGGTGTTAGGTCAATGTTTAGGCTTTACATTCCTTTCATAGTTTTACAGTGTTCCTCATTTATCAAGCAAAGTTATGTTTTGATAAAAGATTATTTTCAAGATTTACAATGTGGACAAATATGTTTGCTGGCTGACCACATCTGTCAAACTGTTTTACATTTGCGCTGGCATCTTTTTTAATGTTCGAAGTGTATGCTATGTTTTGTTGAAGCCATACATCAATGCTTGGATACACACACAGTATCCCATATGTCTTCTTGTAACAAATACCAGCTCAAGATACTGACATCATGGGCCATAATCCCTGACAAAAAGAATGTGTGCTGCATTTCCCCTTTGTTTTAATTGCTTCTATTCTCACCCCTTTAAGGAAGATACATTTACAGACTCTAAGCGAGGATAATGACCCATAACCCACTGCCTGCATATTCTCCTCTGATTCATTTTTGGCCTGTGTAGACCTCCAAAAATCTCTCTTGGTTAAAATGTCCAGCTTTGTCTCTTGGTGAGTGTTGTTTTTGTTCTTATGTGTTAGCACAAGTGGATATGGAGATGCAATGCCAGATAGGCTGCTCTACATGCTTGAAAACTACTTTAAAGTCCACCATAGTGTGTTCTCTACGAGCAAATTATTTGAGTGTTACAACAAATACCCATTACATAAATGGTTTGAAGGTGGAAAAAAAAAACACAAGCTATTACCAAGATTTTCCACTGAGAATGAGCGAGGGCTGGCAGACATCCTGAGGAAGGCCAGTTGCTGACAAGGCCTCCAGGCAGGGGAAAGGCTGTTTACACGTTAAAACAGACGCCCACTGAACTGACCACAGTACACACCTCCTTGCACAGCTCAAGTCAAAATGACCTCTGCACTGTGTGTTCAGGTGTGCATGAGAAGCAAAGAGACAGTGAGAAAGCTAGAGAGAAGCAGTCCGTAAAATACACTGCTGATACATGCATAGTATAATAATACAATTGAAGAGTATGCAAAAGGAAAATGTGTGCTGCCATCTACTCTTCTACTTTCCTTAAACCTCATTGTTCAGAAGTCTATGAGAAAATAAACCAACTTCTTGCTTGATTTATCTCCCGAGTAAATATTTTCTTGACGAGTGGATCGCCTGAATCTCTAGTTTCAAGAATTCTTCTATCCAGAGTAACGTTCCTTTATGTAAATGATGGTCCCATTTAAATACCACTGTGCTTTTTGGTGTGTTTCTCTGAGTTTTTAGTCTTATAACTCTAACCCTGTAACAGAGATTTCAGCTCATTCAGGTGTTAGTTTAGTTTTAATTATCTTGTTTAATGTTCGGTTCTGGAAAACTGTCCGACACCTCAGGAGGGGGAAGCAGGGAACCATCCAAGCTGTGTACAGCAAGGATGGGACGTTGTTGACCTCAACTGATGGAGTGTTAGGGCGTTGGAAGGAGCACTTTGAGGAACTCCTGAACCCGACAACTCCGCCCTCTATGTTAAAGGCAGAGCTGGAGTATGACGGGGGATCGACACCAATCTCCCGGGGGGAGGTCACTGAGGTCGTCAAACAACTTCACAGTGGCAAAGCCCCGGGGGTGGATGAGATCCGCCCAGAAATGCTGAAGGCTCTGGGTGTTGAGGGACTGTCATGGTTGACACGTCTCATCAACGTTGCGTGGAAGTCGGAAACAGTACCGAAGGAGTGGCAGACCGGGGTGGTGGTTCCCCTTTTTAAAAAGGGGGATCAGAGGGTGTGTGCCAATTACAGAGGCATCACATTACTCAGCCTCCCCGGGAAAGTTTACTCTAAGGTACTCGAAAGGAGGGTCAGGCCGATTGTCGAACCTCAGATTGAGGAGGAACAATGCGGATTCCGTCCTGGTCGTGGAACAACGGATCAGCTTTTTACTCTCGCAAGGATCCTGGAGGGGGCCTGGGAGTACCCTCATCCAGTCTACATGTGTTTTGTAGACTTGGAGAAGGCGTATGACCGGGTTCCCAGGGAGTCACTGTGGGAGGTGCTGCGGGAGTATGGGGTGAGGGGGTCTCTACTCAGGGCCATCCAATCTCTGTACTCCCAAAGCGAGAGCTGTGTCCGGGTCCTCGGCAGTAAGTCGGACCCATTTCAGGTGAGGGTTGGCCTCCGCCAGGGCTGCGCTTTGTCACCAATCCTGTTTGTAATATACATGGACCGGATTTCGAGGCGTAGTCGTGGGGGAGGGGTCTGCAGTTCGGTGGACTAAGGATTGCACCACTGCTTTTTGCAGATGATGTGGTTCTGATTGCTTCATCGGTCTGCGACCTTCAGCACTCACTGGATCGGTTCGCAACCGAGTGTGAAGCGGCTGGGATGAGGATCAGCACCTCCAAATCTGAGGCCATGGTTCTCAGCAGGAAACCGATGGACTGTCCACTCCAAGTAGGGAATGAGTCCTTACCCCAAGTGAAGGAGTTCAAGTATCTCGGGGTCTTGTTCTCGAGTGAGGGAACAATGGAGCGTGAGATGGGTCGGAGAATCGGAGCAGCGGGAGCGGTACTGCAGTCTCTTTACCGCACCGTTGTGACGAAAAGGGAGCTGAGCCAGAAGGCAAAGCTCTCTGTCTACCGCGCCATTTTCGTTCCTACCCTCACCTATGGTCATGAAGGATGGGTCATGACCGAAAGAACGAGATCGCAGGTA
The DNA here is from genome assembly GCF_000735185.1 of Notothenia coriiceps. Lineage (NCBI taxonomy): Eukaryota > Metazoa > Chordata > Actinopteri > Perciformes > Nototheniidae > Notothenia > Notothenia coriiceps. The sequence goes on from NW_011361896.1 coordinate 232,450, forward strand.
CAAGCGGCCGAGATGGGTTTTCTCCGCAGGGTGGCTGGTGTCTCCCTTAGGGATAAGGTGAGAAGTTCGGTCATCAGGGAGGGACTCGGAGTTGAGCCGCTCCTCCTTCGCGTCGAAAGGAGCCAGTTGAGGTGGTTCGGGCACCTAGTTAGGATGCCACCTGGGCGCCTCCCTAGGGATGTGTTCCAGGCACGTCCAGCTGGGAAGAGACCAAGGGGTAGACCTAGAACCAGATGGAGGGATTATATCTCTTCGCTGGCCTGGGAGCGCCTTGGGATCCCCCAGTCAGAGCTGGTTGATGTGGCCAGGGAAAAGAAAGTTTGGGGCTCTCTGCTGGAACTGCTGCCTCCGCGACCCGACCACGGATAAGCGGGAGAAGATGGATGGATGGATGGAATGTGTGGTGGTGTGTTCAATAGCATAATGCGACCAGCGAGAGGGGGCAGAAGAGGAGGGGCGGCAAGGAGCGGGGGCCGAGCGGCGCGTGCGCGCGCTGAAAGTTGCGTTGCTTGTCCGCCTTAGCAGAGGGGTTCTAAGCGGGCGAGCCTACGCAACAGAAGCCACAAATCAGATGGGGCGGCGGGGGATCTGGGTCGTGTGTCCGACATAGCGGAGCGAGGTCGCGCAGGGCGAGTGGTCGCACAGAGTCTGGTGTGTCTGTCGCGAGGCCGCGGGGGGGGGCGAGAGAAGACGTGTGCGCTACAAAAACAAAAGGTGTAGTACGTGGGTGTATAGTGGCTGGTTGTGGGGACGTGGGTAGCACATGTGCCGCCGGGGCGGAAGCACAAGAAAGGTCTCACGCGGGTCGTGGGCGTGCCGCAAGCCGTGACACGAAAAAACCGGTTGTTGTTAGAAGACGTTCTTATAAGTTGTCAGTGTTTAAATTGCGTCTGAATTTCATTTATTATTTAGGGAGGGGGTCTAGGTCTCGTTTTCACCTGTTTTTTTAGGACAAAGATTTACGACAGTAATACAAGAAGAAATAATTAACATCACTGGCTTTACCGTCCTGTGATAAGAGTAAGAGTTCATGGTATATGCTGCGTGGCAAGGGGTTCAGTTTTTTTAGAAGGTAAACCCATGATGCAAACGAATGCGGGGACTTGCCTAAAAACCAACACCTACGAACACCGAACGACAACGAAATAATAAGAATTGTTGTTATTTGGTTAAATATCAAACTTAGTTATCCAATTCACGTACTTTAGGTTCTAAAACTTGTTATTTAAGTAGACTAATTAAGACTAAAGCTAAAGAATTGACTGTAACTACTGGAGAATAAGTCAAACAGTACTACAGGGTTTGTCGGAGGCCTCCTTTACATTCGCATTAAAACTGATTGGGTTCCATTGTTCTTAGCACCTTTATGTTGGTGTTTAACCAGCATTCTAGACAAAGAAGATTTAGATTGCAAAACAATTACCTCTTAATTAGTAGTACAAAGGGTAAAGACGAGGTCAACAGGTGAGTTTGTGTAAATTGGTTATAATTTGTTGTGGACTTAGTGACATAAAAACCATTGGTAGAGGCGGTTCGTTCGTAAATTGTTGAACTTCTTTTCGAGTGGTAAAGGCGGTCCGGTTCCCCGAAAACCCCTACAGTTGACCGTACGACACCTGGGTTTCAATGTTTTACTTGGTGGGTTTAACAAATAAAAGAATTCCCTGGGACACCAAACGATTTTAGACGCCGCTGACTACTGTGTGTCTGTGGGCCGGTCGGGTCGTCTTTTGCTCTGTACCAGACACGGCAAGTAGAGGAGTGGTAGGAGTAGTGTGGAGCAGTACGCGTCGATTTGGGTGGGACACACGTCACACCACGACACACACACACACACACACACACAACACACACACACACACACACACAGCACACCAGCACACAACACACACACACACACACACACAACAACCACACACACACACGACCATGCACGACAGCACGCGCGCGCACACACAACACAGCACACACACACACACAACACACACACACACACACAGGTGAAGTCATGAGGTAGCAAACGAACGTAAAAAACACAAAAGACAGGCGGGGTGCGCTTTTGGAGACAACGAAACTTAAAAAGTAATACACGAGACAAGTAGCGTTTATTACGTACGAGAAAGGTAACCCGAAGACGAGAACACATAAGTCGACTAACGTACTCTCTCGGTGGTCTTTGACCGCGTTTTAACATGATAAAGTGGTTCACGACAACATTGTTACCATGGGCCCCCCCGGAACGTGTGGGGGTGTTGTGTGTGTGTGCGTTGCGCGGTGTGTGTCGTGTTGTCCGTGTGGTCGAGTGTGTGTGGTGTGTGGTGTGTCGTGCGTGTCGTGTGTGTGTGTGTTTGTGTGTCGTTGGTGGTGTGGTATTTGGTGTGGTGTGTGGCGTCGGTGTTTAAGTTGCGCGACTGCGGTCTGTTCCTAGCACGGCCGTGTTACCACGAGACCGGCCAGTCGGTTTTAATTCTCGGTTTTTCCCTTTTCGCCGTTCCCGTGTCCCCGCCTCGAGTCGTTACATCCCTCCGTCCCCGCCGCAACTCTCTTCGGTTGCCGCCTGGTTCCCCTTGCTTCTTCCTTCCTTTCTCGTGTAATACGGTTACCAGGTAGGAAAGTCGACGACGTCTGGACAGATTAGAGTGATTAAAGGACGTTGGGTGACTGGCGTGTGGTTGTGATTGAATTTCTCCGGATTGTGTTTCATGGTGTTTTGTGTTGGATTTTGGGTTTGATAGGATTTTGGTGAGTTCTGAGGAAATCAGTGACTTCGAATCCAATAGTCGGAGAGTCAACTGACACTCTCCTAAGAGAGGAGGTGTAATAACATTCTTTGCCAAGAAGAATGGATTTATGAGGGGTGGCGCAGATCTCGTTGTCGGAGCTTTTGTGGGGTGTCTTAATTGGATTTGTTGTTGGCGCGGGGGGTGGTTGGTTGTTTTCGTGTTGGTGGTGGGTGGGGTTTTTGTTTGGTTTGGTTGTTGTTTTGTTTGTTTGTGTGTGGTGTGTTTTTGTTGGTGGTGTTTTGGTGGGGTGTGTGGGTTGTGTTGTGTTTGTGGTAGGTTTGGTTGTTTATTGTTCTGTTTGGTGGTCTGGTTTGGTGTGTGTTGTGTTGGTGGTTGGTTTTGTTGGTTGTTTGTTGGTTGTTTTGGCCATGGGTTGGCGGAAGTTTGGGGAGGGAGAGATGGTGTGGGAGTGAGAGCGGAGGGTTCGTTAGTGGAGCGTGTAGGGAAGCCGACCACCTCGACGACCCGGGTCTATTCGGGTTGTAGGGGGTAAAAGTGGTGGAATGTCGCGGGTAGCCATGTCCGTTTTACCCCTTTTTTGCGACGATTTTGGGCGCTTGTGCTCCATGGGTTTTGTTTCCCACCATCAACTCTCTTACGAAATTTCGGACTTAATCCCCTTAAGGACAGCTATGTGCTCACAAGCCAATGTGCACATAGCCCAGGGCATGTTTGGAAATGGTCTACTGCAGTGCGTAACATGCGTTAACACTAGCCCGAATGCCATTAAATGGTTCCCCACGAGACCCCGTGGTTAGTGATGTAGATGTCTGTACTTCGCTTGGTATTAACTTCATAAGGACCGAGGATCGCACACTTTACAAACACTTTGAACTTGTGAAGCGACATGCGGTAGCCGACATCGCCGTGTGTAGTTCTCCCTGGAGTGTGTCGCCAGTTAGTCTTGTAATTTTTGTATCGTATGTGAAGTAAGACATGAAACAGGCATAGCATTGATACTCTTCTCTCTCTGATGGAGTGACTTTTCCAGAGTTAACAAGTAACTACGACAGAAGACTCACCTATTTGTGCATGATTACTAGAAGACTGCTGATTGACGAACGTATATATTATGTGGTTGTGTATTCCAAAATGCTACGTTTAGTGGTCTATTTGACATTTGGTGATCAGCGCTATGATATGTGACATTTTCGCGTTGTAGCGTTGCTTCAGTATGTCGTGTTTCCAAACACTTTCATTTTTTGACTATTATACTTTGTTATGGGTAGTTGGTATACTTTTGTATAAGATCTTGCGATTATGCCGGTGTCGTGAGCGTGACGCGTAGTGACCTGATGTTAGTCGGGTTTGTTAGTTAACGGTCAAGACGTAGGTTTTCTATAGCTTTAATGTTTGGTGTTGGTGGTGTTTAGTCCTTTGTCGTGTTGTCTACGACAACAGTTACATGTAACGGGTTGTTCGGTTCGGGGCTTTTTCTTAAGAATACGAGGGGGTGTCTATGTGTATAATGATCATCAGAAGTCTTGTTGAGGCGTTGTTGATCGTTTTTATCTTTCTCTTCCTCTTTTTTGTTAGACGCTTAATTTACAGGTTTTGGAGTTAGTGTTTACGTTCTGTTATATTTTTACACTGACTCGTAATGTTTTTGCATTTGTTTTAAGTCTTAGAAAAAATGTACTGTTAACCTGCATCGTTAAATGTAAGTAGGTCCAAGTACTCACTTATACATTAGGTGGTGGTTATGTTGTATGGTCTAACTTGTAGTCTTTGTGGTAATCTCGAAGACTTATGAGCTAGAGGGGTGGACGGTTGAAATTGTTTACTTATACCTTAGGTCTCTTTGAGCGAAAGTGGTTACGTGTATGGATTTTTGTTGGTGATTAGTGCCCCAATTACATGTCCTGTAAAGAGTCTTTTTTATATTTACGCGGTTTTGGTGTGATAAGCTAAATGTCTGTACTTGGTCAATAATACATTTAAAGAGCTATTGTCAGGCGGTAATTTATTTTGTGTTTTATACAATTTATTTGGGTGTGATATGACGAGATTTATGATTGTGGAGTTAATTAGCTGTTTTATTCAGGTTGTGATTTTATAACGTTCGGAGAAATTAGTTATGAAATCAGATGTGGTATGTACCCAATGTTGGCATGTAATACCTGCGTTTATGTTGTGGTGCTCGAAGTTCTTACTACTGTGGACTTTTGGTGTCTTTACGTGTATTAGACGTGTTTTTGTTAATCTACGTATTGCAGATAATGTTTCTTGTTTATGGTGGGTTGCCATTTTGATTGACTTTATACTGAGTGGTTTGCTCGAAAAGTTGGATTTTTAGTTGTCAGTATATTTGTCGTTATGATTTGTGAGAGAGACCGCACGTTGTGTTGTCTGATCAGTTGTTTAGTATTTTACGTTAGGTATATTCTGCATTGGTAAATCAATTTTTCTCTTGTTGTCATGGAAATACGGTTGCTCTGTTGTTGTAGGGTTTGTTTCTCTGAATGGAGCCGGTTTGTGGTGTGTAGTATTTTAGTACGTAAGTGTGGAGCGTGTCCTTTGTTCAAGTGTTCCTGTTGACGTTGGTTACCTGGTTTTCGACCTTGTTTAAGTGCTTGGAGTCACGGCTCTGAGACGACCCTTTATTTAGGTCTGACAGTACCTTTGTACTGGGTGTGCGCCTTACGAAGTGTGATTTAGTTACCGGGAATCATCGTACTGAGGAGTTTATTAGCCTAAGCAAACGGTTTTGCCTAGGACCCACAGAAAGTCCGATTAAGAAGTACCGTTGTGTTGTTATGGGTTGCTTGGGACGGTTAAGAGTGATACTCCCCATAGGGTTTTTGTCCAGTCTCCTACTGTGATCGTCCGTTAGTGGAGTTAGATTTGTTAGGATGCGGTTCTCGGAGTTGTTTGCTCCATACATTTGTTACGGTTAGAGTTGGGTGCGCTAGGTGGTTCTGATTCGGTCTGTTGCCAATGAGCGCAGGATGTGACGCGAAATACAGTAATGACACCCTTGTTGGGAGGGCCACTGTTTAGGTTGTCCGAAGTACGACCGCTTGTGTTACCCGTAAGGTGTGAAGTACGAGTATTCTCGGCATATATGCTTATAGTCGTGGCCGTTACCGTACATCACGAGATCTTTAGACGAACCATGTGTCGACGTAAATAGAACGAAGACTACCTGACATTGTGTTGTCACTCGGACTTTGGTTTGTTTTGGGAGGTGGGTGTCTGCTGTGTCTGTGTAGTGTGTATGGGATCGTCTTGTGTGTGTGGCAGTCCGTGCATGGGGGTTGGGTTTGTAGCGTATCTTTGATTGACACCCTTTGTCGTATATGTGGCTGTAGGACCAAAAGTTCTGTTGTTGAGACTATATAAATCGATTTGGAGAGGTCGGATCATAGAGGTTCTGGATGACTCGCTGGGTAACTTTGGTGATTAAGTTGTTTTTTACGTTGTATTGTTTTGCAACGAAAAGCATGAACTTGTCTGATTTTGCCTGAGAATCCGTCAGTACTGACGGTGTTCTGATCAGGGTGGTGTCACCGAAAGAAAATGAGGTGATATCGTGTGAGTCATAGTCTTATCCTTCGTGAGAGTTTTGGAGCTATAGGTGTGTCTATGAACGTGGTTCAAGTCCTTCACCAATATCTTGCGTTACGCTCGTTTAGTGTCCGGCCTTTGAACTATCTGTGGTTTGTGACGGAGAAGGGGCGCCTGTGGTTGCAGATGCTTGGGACGTGGTTCCACTGAACACTAATGGACCTGAGAGTGTTGCGAGAGTCAGTGCGTGTGGGACAGGAAAACTTCGAGGGGGGTTTTTAAGAGGCTCTTTTCGCTTGAAGTTGAATGAAGGTGTGTTACCGACAAAATGTTGTGTGCTGTACAGTGGCCAGTAGAGAGAACCTTCGAACAGCTTTGCGGCCCCAGAGAGAGTACTGCGTGGTAAGAGGAGAAGGTTGGTCCTGGAAAAACACCTAACACGAGGACTTGTAGTGACGAGGGTGGAGAGCAGCTTGTTGCGGGAAGCGAGGATTGGAACTCGTTTCAAAGTATATAAAAGCGTATACGATGAGTGTTAAACTGTGGAGTGGCGACGACTTTCTCCCTGTGTTGGACAGTTACTTGTTGTCCTTATGAGGTGACCCTAGACTGGTTAGGTCGTAGTTCTTTCTGGTTTTACTCAATTGATAGGTTTTTTTGGTCCTTTATTGAATTGTCACCGTGTAATATGGGCCAAAGTGACTTGGGTTCGACTCTATCTTAACATTAAGGTTTTTCTGAGTCACTTTTGGAGAACGGTCCACAGAAGGCTTTTGTGTCAATTTACATATTTGGCTTAAGTTTTGTGCCTAAGCTAACGTTGTTGTGGTGTGTGGGATGATCCATATGAAAAAGTACCTATAAGATTATAAATCTCTATCCTAATAAACTCAAAAGAATTTCGACATACGGTATTAGTCCGTTAATATAATTAATTAGTTATTTCGCACGTTCTAAAGTCAACTAAGAGCAGTTACTTAGGTCTTACATACTGTAAAACAAAACACTTAAACGTAAATGTCTTTAATTTTTGCAATAGGTGGTATAAGATTAAAAAGACTCCCTGTCAGACATGTAAAAACGTACCTTGCCTATATGAGTTCAAAATCCGACGGACATCATCGCCTGTACAAATCAATTGTAATGAATGTATTGAATCGGAACAGTAAACATAATCGGAATGACTTCCATTTGGTTTTTACAAATTTGACAGTTCTCATCAGGTAACTACGATTCATAAAACATTTGTAAACTGTCCATCGGATAGCGTGTGAGGGTGGTCACGATTCACAGCCCTCCATCACGATTGCGTGTAAATCGTATGAAAGATGAATTACGATAGACGTGTTTACAATTAACCTTGTAATTTTCTAGTCCCCGTCAAGTCCCTGTCAGGTCAAACTTCCTTGCCGTCCGTCCGAAACGTACTGTAAGAAAGACTGCACAAAAAGTAACACTACTATCACTCTGACTCAGTTAGACAAACAACCTTTCTGTCATCAACCTCATATGACTCCCTCTTTAATAATTTCTCTATTAATAAAGTCAACAGACAATGAAAATTTCACAACAAAGACTGGAAAAAGAGAAAATAAAAGAAATGTATTGGACATTGACGGCTCTGGACTCCCTTGTAGTGTGACCCTGACTGGACCGTAGACAGTTGGAACTCAAGTGACTTCAATGTTATCATAAACCGATACATATAATAAATATGATGTAGATCCGGTGTTACTGTGGGTCTCTGTAGTGTATATAACTCACACTATAAAACGTATCCAAGTACACTTTTACGGTAGAAAAGGTGTGATCTATTGACCATCTCTCGCCGTTGAACAAAATTTTACTTAAAAATTATAGCTATTATTTCAACTAGACTAAAGAATATAAGAAGAAGAGAAGTCGGAGTAGGTAAGTGTAACAGACAAGGAACGTCAAGGACGAAACGATTAGTTATAAGTAAAACATGTGTTATGTTTATTCTAGTTACATAACATACTGGTACCTTCAACCACGAAGTAAGACTCCAGTTACTTATTTAAGTAAAACCTGGTGGCTGTTAGTCATCGACAGGTGGGTCCATTCTACTTAGGTTTCGTTTCGTCCTGTATGAGTTGTATGTCGACACGAGAATTCAAATGTACTTCTTAAACACTTTTATAAACCATTGTCCAAATTTACTAATAACAGTACTGAATATATTAACAGAGAAATCTACTCGTTTGCCTTCCGGCCTACTTTTCGTTATAACCGTCGACGGTAAAAGTGTACCTTTTTCTATTTCGGTTCCACATAAACAAACACACAAATTTCTCTAATA